>NC_080779.1:1500000-1742151 GCF_020826845.1 Diceros bicornis minor
TTCCAGCTAGTAAGGATCACAGAATTCCTAACAAAGTTTTGACACAGATTCCCAATTCGGGCATTCAGAACATATAGCACGTTGCTGTAAGAAAGCACATTCTCATTCAAAGTTGCAAGTTACTATGTAGGAACAAGTTTGTATAGGTATTTCAAAGATGCCCAGAACTGAGCTAAACTTGCTATGTGTCCAACTCCTAGAAATAACACCATGCCCCAACTCCCTTACTTCCAGCTAGTAAGGATCACATAATTCCTAACAAAGTTTTGACACAGATTCCCAATTCGGGCATTCAGAACATATAGTAAGTTGCTGTAAGCAAGCACATTCTCATTCAAAGTTGCAAGTTACTATGTAGGAACAAGTTTGAATAGGACTTTCAAAGATGCCCAGAACTGAGCTAAACTTGGTATATCTCCAACTCCTAGAAATAACTTCATGCCCCATCTCCCTTACTTCCATCTAGTAAGGATCACATAATTCCTAACAAACTTTTGACACACATTCCCAATTCGGGCATTAAGAACATATAGCACGTTGCTGTAAGCAAGCACATTCTCATTCAAAGTTGCAAGTTATTATGTAGGAACAAGTTTGTATAGGTATTTCAAAGATACCCCGAACGGTGCTAAACTTTGTATGTGTCCAACTCATAGAAATAACTTCATGCCCCATCTCCCTTACTTCCAGCTAGTAAGGATCACATAATTCCTAACAAAGTTTTGACACAGATTCCCAATTCGAACATTCAGGACATATAGCACGTTGCTGTAAGCAAACACATTCTCATTCAAAGATGCAAGTTACTATGTAGGAACAAGTTTGTATAGGTATTTCAAAGATGACCAGAACTGAGCTAAACGTGGTATGTCTCCAACTCCTAGAAATAACTTCATGCCCCATCTCCCTTACTTCCAGCTAGTAAGGATCACATAATTCCTAACAAAGATTTGACTCAGATTCCCAATTCGGGCATTCAGAACGTATAGCACGTTGCTGTAAGCAAGCACATTCTCATTCAAAGTTGCACGTTACTATGTAGGAACAAGTTTGTATAGGTATTTCAAAGATGCCCAGATCTGAGCTAAACTCGGTATGTCTCCAACTCCTAGAAATGACTTCATGCCCCATCTCCCTTACTTCCAGCTAGTAAGGATCACATAATTCCTAACAAACTTTTGACACAGATTCCCAATTCGGGCATTCAGAACATATAGCACATTGCTGTAATCAAGCACATTCTCATTCAAAGTTGCAAGTTACTATGTGAGAACAAGGTTGTAAAGGTATTTCAAAGATGCCCAGAACTGAGCTAAACTTGGTATGTCTCCAACTCCTAGAAATAATTTCATGCCCCATCTCCCTTGATTTCAGCTAGTAAGGATCACATAATTCCTAACAAAGATTTGACACAGATTCCCAATTCGGGCATTCAGAACATATAGCACATTGCTGTAAGCAAGCACATTCTCATTCAAAGTTGCAAGTTACTATGTAGGAACAAGTTTGTATAGGTATTTCAAAGATGCCCAGAACTGAGCTAAACTTGGTATGTCTCCAACTCCTCGAAATAACTTCATGCCCCAACTCCCTTACTTCCAGCTAGTAAGGATCACATAATTCCTAACAAAGTTTTGACACAGATTCCCAATTCGGGCATTCAGAACATATAGCACGTTGCTGTAAGCAAGCACATTCTCATTCAAAGTTGCAAGTTACTATGTAGGAACAAGTTTGTATAGGTATTTAAAAGATGCCCAGAACTGAGCTAAACTTGGTATGTGTCCAACTCCTAGAAATAACTTCATGCCCCAACTCCCTTACTTCCAGCTCGTAAGGATCACATAATTCCTAACAAAGTTTTGACACAAATTCCCAATTCGGGCATTCAGAACATATAGCATGTTGCTGTAAGCAAGCACATTCTCATTCAAAGATGCAAGTTACTATGTAGGAACAAGTTTGTATAGGTATTTCAAAGATGCCCAGAACTGAGCTAAACGTGGTATGTCTCCAACTCCTAGAAATAACTTCATGCCCCATCTCCCTTACTTCCATCTAGTAAGGATCACATAATTCCTAACAAAGATTTGACACACATTCCCAATTGGGGAATTCAGAACGTATAGCACGTTGCTGTAAGCAAGCACATTCTCATTCAAAGTTGCAAGTTACTATGTAGGAACAAGTTTGTAAAGGTATTTCAAAGACGCCCAGAACTGAGCTAATCTTGGTGTGTCTCCAACTCCTAGAAATAACTTCATGGCCCATCTCCCTTACTTCCAGCTAGTAAGGATCACATAATCTCTAACAAAGTTTTGACACAGATTCCCAATTCGGGCATTCAGAACATATAGCACGTTGCTGTAAGCAAGCACATTCTCATTCAAAGTTGCAAGATACTATGTAGGAACAAGTTTGTATAGGTATTTCAAAGATGCCCAGAACCGAGCTAAACGTTGTATGTCTCCAACTCCTAGAAATAACATCATACCCCATCTCCCTTACTTCCAGCTAGTAAGGATCACATAATTCCTAACAAATTTTTGACACAGATTCCCAATTCGGGCATTCAGAACATGTAGCACGTTGCTGTAAGCAAGCACATTCTCATTCAAAGTTGCAAGTTACCATGTAGGAACAAGTTTGTAAAGGTATTTCAAAGATGCCCAGAACTGAGTTAAACGTTGTATGTCTCCAACTCCTAGAAATAACTTCATGCCCCATCTCCCTTACTTCCAGCTTGTAAGGATCACATAATTCCGAACAAAGTTTTGACACAGATTCCCAATTCGGGCATTCAGAACATATAGCACGTTGCTGTAAGCAAGCACATTCTCATTCAAAGTTGCAAGTTACTATGTAGAAACAAGTTTGTATAGGTATTTCAAAGATGCCCAGAACTGAGCTAAACGTGGTATGTCTCCAACTCCTAGAAATAACATCATGCTCCATCTCCCTTAGTTCCAGCTAGTAAGGATCACATAATTTCTAACAAAGTTTTGACACAGATTCCCAATTCGGGCTTTCAGAACATATAGCACGTTGATGTAAGCAAGCACATTCTCATTCAAAGTTGCAAGTTACTATGTAGGAACAAGTTTGTATTGGTATTTCAAAGATGCCCAGAACTGAGCTAAACTTGGTATGTCTCCAACTCCTAGAAATAACTCATGCCCCATATCCCTTACTTCCAGCTAGTAAGGATCACATAATTCCTAACAAAGTTTTGACACAGATTCCCAATTCGGGCATTCAGAACATGTAGCACGTTGCTGTAAGCAAGCACATTCTCATTCAAAGTTGCAAGTTACTATGTAGGAACAAGTTTGTATAGGTATTTCAAAGATGCCCAGAACTGAGCGAAACGTTGTATGTCTCCAACTCCTAGAAATAACTTCATGCCCCATCTCCCTTACTTCCATCTAGTAAGGATCACATAATTTCTAACAAAGTTTTAACATAGATTCCCAATTCGGGCATTCAGAACATATAGCACGTTGCTGTAAGCAAGCACATTCTCATTCAAAGTTGCAAGTTACTATGTAGGAACAAGTTTGTATAGGTATTTCAAAGATGCCCAGAACTGAGCTAAACTTGGTATGTCTCCAACTCCGAGAAATAACTTCATGCTCCATCTCCCTTACTTACAGCTAGTAAGGATCACATAATTCATAACAAAGTTTTGACACAGATTCCCAATTCGGGCATTCAGAACATGTAGCACGTTGCTGTAAGCAAGCACATTCTCATTCAAAGTTGCAAGATACTATGTAGGAACAAGTTTGTAAAGGTATTTCAAAGATGCCCAGAACTGAGCTAAACGTTGTATGTCTCCAACTCCTATAAATAACTACATGCCCCATCTCCCTTACTTCCATCTAGTAAGGATCACATAATTTCTAACAAAGTTTTGACACAGATTCCCAATTCGGGCATTCAGAACATATAGCACGTTGCTGTAAGCAAGCACATTCTCATTCAAAGTTGCAAGTTACCATGTAGGAACAAGTTTGTAAAGGTATTTCAAAGATGCCCAGAACTGAGCTAAACTTGGTATGTCTCCAACTCCTAGAAATAACTTCATGCCCCATCTCCCTTAGTACCAGCTAGTAAGGATCACAAAATTCCTAACAAAGTTTTAACACAGATTCCCAATTCGGGCATTCAGAACATATAGCACGTTGCTGTAAGCAAGCACATTCTCATTCAAAGTTGCAAGTTACTATGTAGGAACAAGTTTGTATAGGTATTTCAAAGATGCCCAGAACTGAGCTAAACGTGGTATGTCTCCAACTCCTAGAAATAACTTCATGCCCCATCACCCTTACTTCCAGCTAGTAAGGATCACATAATTCCTAACAAAGATTTGACACAGATTCCCAATTCGGGCATTCAGAACATATAGCACGTTGCTCTAAGCAAGCACATTCTCATTCAAAGATGCAAGTTACTATGTAGGAACAAGTTTGTATAGGTATTTCAAAGATGCCCAGAACTGAGCTAAACTTGGTATGTGTCCAACCTCCAGAAATAACTTCATGCCCCAACTCCCTTACTTCCAGCTAGTAAGGATCACATAATTCCTAACAAAATTTTGACACAGATTCCCAATTCGGGCATTCAGAACATATAGCAAGTTGCTGTAAGCAAGCATATTCTCATTCAAAGTTGCAAGTTACTATGTAGGAACAAGTTTGTACAGGTATTTCAAAGATGCCCAGAACTGAGCTAAACATTGTATGTTTCCAACTCCTGGAAATAACTTCATGCCCCATCTCCCTTACTTCCAGCTAGTAAGGATCACATAATTCCTAACAAAGTTTTGACACAGATTCTCAATTCGGGCATTCAGAACATGTAGCACGTTGCTGTAAGCAAGCACATTCTCATTCAAAGTTGCAAGTTAATATGTAGGAACAAGTTTGTATAGGACGTTCAAAGATTCCCAGAACTGAACTAAACTTGGTATGTCTGCAACTCCTAGAAATATCTTCATGCCCCATCTCCCTTACTTCCATCTAGTAAGGATCACATAATTCCTAACAAAGTTTTGACACAGATTCCCAATTCGGGCATTCAGAACATATAGCACGTTGCTGTAAGCAAGCACATTCTCATTCAAATTTGCAAGTTACTATGTAGCAACAAGTTTGTATAGGTATTTCAAAGATGCCCAGAACTGAGCTAACTTGGTATGTGTCCAACCTCTAGAAATAACTTAATGCCCCAACTCCCTTATTTCCAGCTAGTAAGGATCACATTTGTCCTAACAAAGTTTTGACACAGATTCCCAATTCGGGCATTCAGAACATATAGCACGTTGCTGTAAGCAAGCACATTCTCATTCAAAGTTGCAAGTTACTAGGTAGGAACATGTTTGTATAGGAATTTCAAAGATGCCCAGAACTGAGCTAAACGTTGTATGTCTCCAACTCCTAGAAATAACTTCATGCCCAATCTCCCTTACTTCCAGCTAGTAAGGATCACATAATTCCTAACAAAATTTTGACACAGATTCCCAATTCGGGCATTCAGAACATAAAGCACGTTGCTGTAAGCAAGCACATTCTCATTCAAAGTTGCAAGTTACTATGTAGGAACAAGTTTGTATAGGTATTTCAAAGATGCCCAGAACTGAGCTAAACGTTGTATGTCTCCAAATCTTAGAAATAACTTCATGCCCCATCTCCCTTACTTCCATCTAGTAAGGATCACATAATTTCTAACAAAGATTTGATACAAATTCCCAATTCGGGCATTCAGAACATATAGCACGTTGCTGTAAGCAAGCACATTCTCATTCAAAGTTGCAAGTTACTATGTAGCAACAAGTTTGTATAGGTATTTCAAAGATGCCCAGAACTGAGCTAAACGTGGTATGTCTCCAACTCCTAGAAATAACTTCATGCTCCATCTCCCTTAGTTCCAGCTAGTAAGGATCACATAATTTCTAACAAAGTTTTGACACAGATTCCCAATTCGGGCATTCAGAACATATAGCACGTTGATGTAAGCAAGCACATTCTCATTCAAAGTTGCAAGTTACTATGTAGGAACAAGTTTGTATAGGTATTTCAAAGATGTCCAGAACTGAGCTAAACTTGGTATGTCTCCAACTCCTAGAAATAACTCATGCCCCATATCCCTTACTTCCATCTAGTAAGGATCACATAATTCCTAACAAAGTTTTGACACAGATTCCCAATTCGGGCATTCAGAACATGTAGCACGTTGCTGTAAGCAAGCACATTCTCATTCAAAGTTGCAAGTTACTATGTAGGAACAAGTTTGTATAGGTATTTCAAAGATGCCCAGAACTGAGCGAAACGTTGAATGTCTCCAACTCCTAGAAATAACTTCATGCCCCATCTCCCTTACTTCCATCTAGTAAGGATCACATAATTTCTAACAAAGTTTTAACATAGATTCCCAATTCGGGCATTCAGAACATATAGCACGTTGCTGTAAGCAAGCACATTCTCATTCAAAGTTGCAAGTTACTATGTAGGAACAAGTTTGTATAGGTATTTCAAAGATGCCCAGAACTGAGCTAAACTTGGTATGTCTCCAACTCCTAGAAATAACTTCATGCCCCATCTCCCTTACTTACAGCTAGTAAGGATCACATAATTCCTAACAAAGTTTTGACACAGATTCCCAATTCGGGCATTCAGAACATGTAGCACGTTGCTGTAAGCAAGCACATTCTCATTCAAAGTTGCAACTTACTATGTAGGAACAAGTTTGTAAAGGTATTTCAAAGATGCCCAGAACTGAGCTAAACGTTGCATGTGTCCAACTCCTAGAAATAACTTCATGCCCCTTCTCCCTTACTTGCAGCTAGTAAGGATCACATAATTCCTAACAAAGTTTTGACACAGATTCCCAATTCGGGCATTCAGAACATGTAGCACGTTGCTGTAAGCAAGCACATTCAATTCAAAGTTGCAAGTTACTATGTAGGAACAAGTTTCTATAGGTGTTTCAAAGATGCCCAGAACTGAGCTAAACGTTGTATGTCTCCAACTCCTAGAAATAACTTCATGCCCCATCTCCCTTACTTCCAGCTAGTAAGGATCACATAATTCCTAACAAAGTTTTGACACAGATTCCCAATTCGGGCATTCAGTACATGTAGCACGTTGCTGTAAGCAAGCACATTCTCATTCAAAGTTGCAAGTTAATATGTAGGAACAAGTTTGTATAGGACGTTCAAAGATTCCCAGAACTGAACTAAACTTGGTATGTCTCCAACTCCTAGAAATATCTTCATGCCCCATCTCCCTTACTTCCATCTAGTAAGGATCACATAATTCCTAACAAAGTTTTGACACAGATTCCCAATTCGGGCATTCAGAACATATAGCACGTTGCTGTAAGCAAGCACATTCTCATTCAAATTTGCAAGTTACTATGTAGCAACAAGTTTGTATAGGTATTTCAAAGATGCCCAGAACTGAGCTAACTTGGTATGTGTCCAACCTCTAGAAATAACTTAATGCCCCAACTCCCTTATTTCCAGCTAGTAACGATCACATTTTTCCTAACAAAGTTTTGACACAGATTCCCAATTCGGGCATTCAGAACATATAGCACGTTGCTGTAAGCAAGCACATTCTCATTCAAAGTTGCAAGTTACTATGTAGGAACAAGTTTGTATAGGTATTTCAAAGATGCCCAGAACTGAGCTAAACTTGGTATGTCTCCAACTCCTAGAAATAACTTCATGCCCCATCTCCCTTACTTTCAGCTAGTAAGGATCACATAATTCCTAACAAAGTTTTGACACAGATTCCCAATTCGGGCATTCAGAACATGTAGCACGTTGCTGTAAGCAAGCACATTCTCATTCAAAGTTGCAACATACTACGTAGGAACAAGTTTGTAAAGGTATTTCAAAGATGCCCAGAACTGAGCTAAACGTTGTATGTCTCCAACTCCTAGAAATAACTTCATGCCCCATCTCCCTTACTTCCAGCTTGTAAGGATCACATAATTCCTAACAAAGTTTTGACACAGATTCCCAATTCGGGCATTCAGAACATGTAGCACGTTGCTGTAAGCAAGCACATTCAATTCAAAGTTGCAAGTTACTATGTAGGAACAAGTTTGTAAAGGTATTTCAAAGATGACCAGAACTGAGCTAAACTTGGTTTGTCTCCAACTCCTAGAAATAACTTCATGCCCCATCACCCTTACTTCCAGCTAGTAAGGATCACATAATTCCTAACAAAGTTTTGACACAGATTCCCAATTCGCGCATTCAGAACATATAGCACGTTGCTGTAAGCAAGCACATTCTCCTTCAATGTTGCAAGTTACAATGTAGGAACAAGTATGTATAGGTATTTCAAAGATGCCCAGAACTGAGCTAAACGTTGTATGTCTCCAACTCCTAGAAATAACTTCATGCCCCATCTCCCTTACATCCATCTAGTAAGGATCACATAATTCCTAACAAAGTTTTGACACAGATTCCCAATTCGGGCATTCAGAACATATAGCACGTTGCTGTAAGCAAGCACATTCTCATTCAAAGTTGCAAGTTACTATGTAGGAACAAGTTTGTATAGGTATTTCAAAGATGCCCCGAATTGAGCAAAACTTGGTATGTCTCCAACTCCTAGACATAACTTCATGCCCCATCTCCCTTACTTCCAGCTAGTAAGGATCACATAATTCCTAACAAACTTTTGACACAGATTCCCCATTCGGGCATTCAGAACATATAGCACGTTGCTGTAAGCAAGCACATTCTCATTCAAAGTTGCAAGTTACTATGTAGGAACAAGTTTGTACAGGTTTTTCAAAGATGCCCAGAACTGAGCTAAACTTGGTATGTGTCCAACCTCTAGAAATAACTTCATGCCCCAACTCCCTTACTTCCAGCTAGTAAGGATCACATAATTCCTAACAAAGTTTTGACACAGATTCCCAATTCGGGCATTCAGAACATATAGCAAGTTGCTGTAAGCAAGCATATTCTCATTCAAAGTTGCAAGTTACTATGTAGGAACAAGTTTGTACAGGTATTTCAAAGATGCCCAGAACTGAGCTAAACATTGTATGTCTCCAACTCCTAGAAATAACTTCATGCCCCATCTCCCTTACTTCCAGCTAGTAAGGATCACATAATTCCTAACAAAGTTTTGACACAGATTCCCAATTCGGGCATTCAGAACATGTAGCACGTTGCTGTAAGCAAGCACATTCTCATTCAAAGTTGCAAGTTAATATGTAGGAACAAGTTTGTATAGGTATTTCAAAGATGCCCAGAACTGAACTAAACTTGGTATGTCTCCAACTCCTAGAAATATCTTCATGCCCCATCTCCCTTACTTCCATCTACTAAGGGTCACATAATTCCTAACAAAGTTTTGACACAGATTCCCAATTCGGGCATTCAGAACATAGCACGTTGATGTAAGCAAGCACATTCTCATTCAAATTTGCAAGTTACTATGTAGCAACAAGTTTGTATAGGTATTTCAAAGATGCCCAGAACTGAGCTAACTTGGTATGTGTCCAACCTCTAGAAATAACTTAATGCCCCAACTCCCTTATTACCAGCTAGTAAGGATCACATTTTTCCTAACAAAGTTTTGACACAGATTCCCAATTCGGGCATTCAGAACATATAGCACGTTGCTGTAAGCAAGCACATTCTCATTCAAAGTTGCAAGTTACTATGTAGGAACAAGTTTGTATAGGTATTTAAAAGATGCCCAGAACTGAGCTAAACGTTGTGTGTCTCCAACTCCTAGAAATAACTTCATGCCCCATCTCCCTTACTTCCAGCTAGTAAGGATCACATAATTCCTAACAAAGTTTTGACACAGATTCCCAATTCGGGCATTCAGAACATGTAGCACGTTGCTGTAAGCAAGCACATTCTCATTCAAAGTTGCAAGTTACTATGTAGGAACAAGTTTGTATAGGTATTTCAAAGATGCCCAGAACTGAGTGAAACGTTGTATGTCTCCAACTCCTAGAAATAACTTCATGTTCCATCTCCCTTACTTTCATCTAGTAAGGATCACATAATATCTAACAAAGTTTTAACATAGATTCCCAATTCGGGCATTCAGAACATATAGCACGTTGCTGTAAGCAAGCACATTCTCATTCAAAGTTGCAAGTTACTATGTAGGAACAAGTTTGTATAGGTTTTTCAAAGATGCCCAGAACTGAGCTAAACGTTGTATGTCTCCAGCTCCTAGAAATAACTTCATGCCCCATCACCCTTACTTCCAGCTAGTAAGGATCACATAATTCCTAACAAAGATTTGACACAGATTCCCAATTCGGGCATTCAGAACATATAGCACGTTGCTCTAAGCAAGCACATTCTCATTCACAGATGCAAGTTACTATGTAGGAACAAGTTTGTATAGGTATTTCAAAGATGCCCAGAACTGAGCTAAACTTGGTATGTGTCCAACCTCTAGAAATAACTTCATGCCCCAACTCCCTTACTTCCAGCTAGTAAGGATCACATAATTCCTAACAAAGTTTTGACACAGATTCCCAATTCGGGCATTCAGAACATATAGCAAGTTGCTGAAGGCAAGCATATTCTCATTCAAAGTTGCAAGTTACTATGTAGTAACAAGTTTGTACAGGTATTTCAAAGATGCCCAGAACTGAGCTAAACATTGTATGTCTCCAACTCCTAGAAATAACTTCATGCCCCATCTCCCTTACTTCCAGCTAGTAAGGATCACATAATTCCTAACAAAGTTTTGACACAGATTCCCAATTCGGGCATTCAGAACATGTAGCACGTTGCTGTAAGCAAGCACATTCTCATTCAAAGTTGCAAGTTAATATGTAGGAACAAGTTTGTATAGGTATTTCAAAGATGCCCAGAACTGAACTAAACTTGGTATGTCTCCAACTCCTAGAAATATCTTCATGCCCCATCTCCCTAACTTCCATCTAGTAAGGATCACATAATTCCTAACAAAGTTTTGACACAGATTCCCAATTCGGGCATTCAGAACATATAGCACGTTGCTGTAAGCAAGCACATTCTCATTCAAATTTGCAAGTTACTATGTAGCAACAAGTTTGTATAGGTATTTCAAAGATGCCCAGAACTGAGCTAAACTTGGTATGTCTCCAACTCCTAGAAATAACTTCATGCCCCATCTCCCTTACTTACAGCTAGTAAGGATCACATAATTCCTAACAAAGTTTTGACACAGATTCCCAATTCGGGCATTCAGAACATGTAGCACGTTGCTGTAAGCAAGCACATTCTCATTCAAAGTTGCAACTTACTATGTAGGAACAAGTTTGTATAGGTATTTCAAAGATGCCCAGAACTGAGCTAAACTTGGTATGTGTCCAACCTCTAGAAATAACTTCATGCCCCAACTCCCTTACTTCCAGCTAGTAAGGATCACATAATTCCTAACAAAGTTTTGACACAGATTCCCAATTCGGGCATTCAGAACATGTAGCACGTTGCTGTAAGCAAGCACATTCTCATTCAAAGTTGCAAGTTAATATGTAGGAACAAGTTTGTATAGGACGTTCAAAGATTCCCAGAACTGAACTAAACTTGGTATGTCTCCAACTCCTAGAAATATCTTCATGCCCCATCTCCCTTACTTCCATCTAGTAAGGATCACATAATTCCTAACAAAGTTTTGACACAGATTCCCAATTCGGGCATTCAGAACATATAGCACGTTGCTGTAAGCAAGCACATTCTCATTCAAATTTGCAAGTTACTATGTAACAACAAGTTTGTATAGGTATTTCAAAGATGCCCAGAACTGAGCTAACTTGGTATGTGTCCAACCTCTAGAAATAACTTAATGCCCCAACTCCCTTATTTCCAGCTAGTAACGATCACATTTTTCCTAACAAAGTTTTGACACAGATTCCCAATTCGGGCATTCAGAACATATAGCACGTTGCTGTAAGCAAGCACATTCTCATTCAAAGTTGCAAGTTACTATGTAGGAACAAGTTTGTATAGGTATTTCAAAGATGCCCAGAACTGAGCTAAACTTGGTATGTCTCCAACTCCTAGAAATAACTTCATGCCCCATCTCCCTTACTTCCAGCTTGTAAGGATCACATAATTCCTAACAAAGTTTTGACACAGATTCCCAATTCGGGCATTCAGAACATGTAGCACGTTGCTGTAAGCAAGCACATTCTCATTCAAAGTTGCAACTTACTACGTAGGAACAAGTTTGTAAAGGTATTTCAAAGATGCCCAGAACTGAGCTAAACGTTGTATGTCTCCAACTCCTAGAAATAACTTCATGCCCCATCTCCCTTACTTCCAGCTTGTAAGGATCACATAATTCCTAACAAAGTTTTGACACAGATTCCCAATTCGGGCATTCAGAACATGTAGCACGTTGCTGTAAGCAAGCACATTCAATTCAAAGTTGCAAGTTACTATGTAGGAACAAGTTTGTAAAGGTATTTCAAAGATGACCAGAACTGAGCTAAACTTGGTTTGTCTCCAACTCCTAGAAATAACTTCATGCCCCATCACCCTTACTTCCAGCTAGTAAGGATCACATAATTCCTAACAAAGTTTTGACACAGATTCCCAATTCGTGCATTCAGAACATATAGCACGTTGCTGTAAGCAAGCACATTCTCATTCAATGTTGCAAGTTACAATGTAGGAACAAGTATGTATAGGTATTTCAAAGATGCCCAGAACTGAGCTAAACGTTGTATGTCTCCAACTCCTAGAAATAACTTCATGCCCCATCTCCCTTACTTCCATCTAGTAAGGATCACATAATTCCTAACAAAGATTTGACACAGATTCCCAATTCGGGCATTCAGAACATATAGCACGTTGCTGTAAGCAAGCACATTCTCATTCAAAGTTGCAAGTTACTATGTAGGAACAAGTTTGTATAGGTATTTCAAAGATGCCCAGAACTGTGCTAAACTTGTTATGTGTCCAACTCCTAGAAATACCTTCATGCCCCAACTCCCTTACTTCCAGCTAGTAAGGATCACATAATTCCTAACAAAGTTTTGACACAGATTCCCAATTCGGGCATTCAGAACATATAGCACGTTGCTGTAAGCAAGCACATTCTCATTCAAAGTTGCATGTTACTATGTAGGAACAAGTTTGTATAGGTATTTCAAAGATGCCCAGAACTGAGCTAAACGTTGTATGTCTCCAGCTCCTGGAAATAACTTCATGCCCCATCTCCCTTACTTCTATCTAGTAAGGATCACATAATTTCTAACAAAGTTTTGACACAGATTCCCAATTCGGGCATTCAGAACATATAGCACGTTGCTGTAAGCAAGCACATTCTCATTCAAAGTTGCATGTTACTATGTAGGAACAAGTTTGTATAGGTATTTCAAAGATGCCCAGAACTGAGCTAAACGTTGTATGTCTCCAACTCCTAGAAATAACTTCATGCCCCATCTCCCTTACTTCCAGCTAGTAAGGTTCACATAATTCCTAACAAAGTTTTGAACACAGATTCCCAATTCGGGCATTCAGAACATATAGCACGTTGCTGTAAGCAAGCACATTCTCATTCAAAGTTGCAAGATACTATGTAGGAACAAGTTTGTATAGGTATTTCAAAGATGCCCAGAACTGAGCTAAACGTTGTATGTCTCCAAATCCTAGAAATAACTTCATGCCCCATCTCCCTTACTTCCATCTAGTAAGGATCACATAATTCCTAACAAAGTTTTGACACAGATTCCCAATTCGGGCATTCAGAACATATAGCACAATGCTGTAAGCAAGCACATTCTCATTCAACGTTGCAAGTTACTATGTAGGAACAAGTTTGTATAGGTATTTCAAAGATGCCCAGAACTGAGCGAAACGTTGTATGTGTCCAACCTCTAGAAATAACTTCATGCCCGATCTCCATTACTTCCATCTAGTAAGGATCACATAATTCCTAACAAAGTTTTGACACAGATTCCCAATTCGGGCATTCAGAACATATAGCACGTTGCTGTTAGCAAACACATTCTCATTCAAAGTTGCAAGTTACTATGTAGGAACAAGTTTGTATAGGTATTTCAAAGATGCCCAGAACTGAGCTAAACTTGGTATGTCTCCAACTCCTAGAAATAACTTCATGCCCCATCTCCCTTACTTCCAGCTAGTAAGGATCACATAATTCCTAACAAAGTTTTGACACAGATTCCCCATTCGGGCATTCAGAACATATAGCACGTTGCTGTAAGCAAGCACATTCTCAGTCAAAGTTGCAAGTTACTATGTAGCAACAAGTTTGTATAGGTATTTCAAAGATGCCCAGAACTGTGCTAAACTTTTTATGTGTCCAACTCCTATATATACCTTCATGCTCCAACTCCCTTACTTCCAGCTAGTAAGGATCACATAATTCCTAACAAAGTTTTGACACATATTCCCAATTCGGGCATTTAGAACATATAGCACGTTGCTGTAAGCAAGCACATTCTCATTCAAAGTTGCAAGTTACTATGTAGGAACAAGTTTGTATAGGTATTTCAAAGATGCCCAGAACTGAGCTAAACGTTGTATGTCTCCAACTCCTAGAAATAACTTCATGCCCCATCTCCCTTACTTCCAGCTAGTAAGGATCACATAATTCCTAACAAAGTTTTGACACAGATTCCCAATTCGGGCATTCACAACATATAGCACGTTGCTGTAAGCAATAACATTCTCATTCAAAGTTGCAAGTTACTATGTAGGAACAAGTTTGTATAGGTATTTCAAAGATGCCCAGAACTGAGTTAAACGTTGTATGTCTCCAACTCCTAGAAATAACTTCATGCCGCATCTCCCTTACTTCCAGCTAGTAAGGATCACATAATTCCTAACAAAGTTTTGACACAGATTCCCAATTCGGGCATTAAGAACCTATAGCACGTTGCTGTAAGCAAGCACATTCTCAGTCAAAGTTGCAAGTTACTATGTAAGAACAAGTTTGTATAGGTATTTCAAAGATGCCCAGAACTGTGCTAAACTTGTTATGTGTCCAACTCCTAGTAATAACTTCATGCCCCAACTCCCTTCTTTCCAGCTAGTAAGGATCACATAATTCCTAACAAAGTTTTGACACAGATTCCCAATTCGGGCATTCAGAACATATAGCACGTTGCTGTAAGCAAGCACATTCTCATTCAAAGTTGCAAGTTACTATGTAGGAACAAGTTTGTATAGGTATTTCAAAGATGCCCAGAACTGAGTTAAACGTTGTATGTCTCCAGCTCCTGGAAATAACTTCATGCCCCATCTCCCTTACTTCCAGCTAGTAAGGATCACATAATTCCTAACAAAGTTTTGAATACAAATTCCCAATTCGGGCATTCAGAACATATAGCACATTGCTGTAAGCAAGCACATTCTCATTCAAAAATGCAAGTTACTATGTAGGAACAAGTTTGTATAGGTATTTCAAAGATGCCCAGAACTGAACTAAACTTGGTACGTCTCCAACTCCTAGAAATAACTTCATGCCCCATCTCCCTTACTTCTAGCTAGTAAGGATCACATAATTCCTAACAAAGTTTTGACACAGATTCCCAATTCGGGCATTCAGAACATATAGCACGTTGCTGTAAGCAAGCTCATTCTCATTCAAAGTTGCAAGTTACTATGTAGGAACAAGTTTGTATAGGTATTTCAAAGATGCCCAAAACTGAGCTAAACTTGGTATGTCTCCAACTCCTAGAAATAACTTCATGCCCCATCTCCCTTACTTCCAGCTAGTAAGGATCACATAATTCCTAACAAAGTTTTGACACAGATTCCCACTTCGGGCATTCAGAACATATAGCACGTTGCTGTAAGCAAGCACATTCTCATTCAAAGTTGCAAGTTACTATGTAGGTACAAGTTTGTATAGGTATTTCAAAGATGCCCAGAACTGAGCTAAACGTTGTATGTCTCCAGCTCCTAGAAATAACTTCATGCCCCAACTCCCTTACTTCCAGCTAGTAAGGATCACATAATTCCTAACAAAGTTTTGACACAGATTCCGAATTCGGGCATTCAGAACATATAGCACGTTGCTGTAAGCAAGCACATTCTCATTCACAGTTGCAAGTTACTATGTAGGAACAAGTTTGTATAGGTATTTCAAAGATGCCCAGAACTGAGCTAACTTGGTATGTGTCCAACCTCTAGAAATAACTTAATGCCCCAACTCCCTTATTACCAGCTAGTAAGGATCACATTTTTCCTAACAAAGTTTTGACACAGATTCCCAATTCGGGCATTCAGAACATATAGCACGTTGCTGTAAGCAAGCACATTCTCATTCAAAGTTGCAAGTTACTATGTAGGAACAAGTTTGTATAGGTATTTAAAAGATGCCCAGAACTGAGCTAAACGTTGTGTGTCTCCAACTCCTAGAAATAACTTCATGCCCCATCTCCCTTACTTCCAGCTAGTAAGGATCACATAATTCCTAACAAAGTTTTGACACAGATTCCCAATTCGGGCATTCAGAACATGTAGCACGTTGCTGTAAGCAAGCACATTCTCATTCAAAGTTGCAAGTTACTATGTAGGAACAAGTTTGTATAGGTATTTCAAAGATGCCCAGAACTGAGTGAAACGTTGTATGTCTCCAACTCCTAGAAATAACTTCATGTTCCATCTCCCTTACTTTCATCTAGTAAGGATCACATAATATCTAACAAAGTTTTAACATAGATTCCCAATTCGGGCATTCAGAACATATAGCACGTTGCTGTAAGCAAGCACATTCTCATTCAAAGTTGCAAGTTACTATGTAGGAACAAGTTTGTATAGGTTTTTCAAAGATGCCCAGAACTGAGCTAAACGTTGTATGTCTCCAGCTCCTAGAAATAACTTCATGCCCCATCACCCTTACTTCCAGCTAGTAAGGATCACATAATTCCTAACAAAGATTTGACACAGATTCCCAATTCGGGCATTCAGAACATATAGCACGTTGCTCTAAGCAAGCACATTCTCATTCACAGATGCAAGTTACTATGTAGGAACAAGTTTGTATAGGTATTTCAAAGATGCCCAGAACTGAGCTAAACTTGGTATGTGTCCAACCTCTAGAAATAACTTCATGCCCCAACTCCCTTACTTCCAGCTAGTAAGGATCACATAATTCCTAACAAAGTTTTGACACAGATTCCCAATTCGGGCATTCAGAACATATAGCAAGTTGCTGAAGGCAAGCATATTCTCATTCAAAGTTGCAAGTTACTATGTAGTAACAAGTTTGTACAGGTATTTCAAAGATGCCCAGAACTGAGCTAAACATTGTATGTCTCCAACTCCTAGAAATAACTTCATGCCCCATCTCCCTTACTTCCAGCTAGTAAGGATCACATAATTCCTAACAAAGTTTTGACACAGATTCCCAATTCGGGCATTCAGAACATGTAGCACGTTGCTGTAAGCAAGCACATTCTCATTCAAAGTTGCAAGTTAATATGTAGGAACAAGTTTGTATAGGTATTTCAAAGATGCCCAGAACTGAACTAAACTTGGTATGTCTCCAACTCCTAGAAATATCTTCATGCCCCATCTCCCTAACTTCCATCTAGTAAGGATCACATAATTCCTAACAAAGTTTTGACACAGATTCCCAATTCGGGCATTCAGAACATATAGCACGTTGCTGTAAGCAAGCACATTCTCATTCAAATTTGCAAGTTACTATGTAGCAACAAGTTTGTATAGGTATTTCAAAGATGCCCAGAACTGAGCTAAACTTGGTATGTCTCCAACTCCTAGAAATAACTTCATGCCCCATCTCCCTTACTTACAGCTAGTAAGGATCACATAATTCCTAACAAAGTTTTGACACAGATTCCCAATTCGGGCATTCAGAACATGTAGCACGTTGCTGTAAGCAAGCACATTCTCATTCAAAGTTGCAACTTACTATGTAGGAACAAGTTTGTATAGGTATTTCAAAGATGCCCAGAACTGAGCTAAACTTGGTATGTGTCCAACCTCTAGAAATAACTTCATGCCCCAACTCCCTTACTTCCAGCTAGTAAGGATCACATAATTCCTAACAAAGTTTTGACACAGATTCCCAATTCGGGCATTCAGAACATGTAGCACGTTGCTGTAAGCAAGCACATTCTCATTCAAAGTTGCAAGTTAATATGTAGGAACAAGTTTGTATAGGACGTTCAAAGATTCCCAGAACTGAACTAAACTTGGTATGTCTCCAACTCCTAGAAATATCTTCATGCCCCATCTCCCTTACTTCCATCTAGTAAGGATCACATAATTCCTAACAAAGTTTTGACACAGATTCCCAATTCGGGCATTCAGAACATATAGCACGTTGCTGTAAGCAAGCACATTCTCATTCAAATTTGCAAGTTACTATGTAACAACAAGTTTGTATAGGTATTTCAAAGATGCCCAGAACTGAGCTAACTTGGTATGTGTCCAACCTCTAGAAATAACTTAATGCCCCAACTCCCTTATTTCCAGCTAGTAACGATCACATTTTTCCTAACAAAGTTTTGACACAGATTCCCAATTCGGGCATTCAGAACATATAGCACGTTGCTGTAAGCAAGCACATTCTCATTCAAAGTTGCAAGTTACTATGTAGGAACAAGTTTGTATAGGTATTTCAAAGATGCCCAGAACTGAGCTAAACTTGGTATGTCTCCAACTCCTAGAAATAACTTCATGCCCCATCTCCCTTACTTCCAGCTTGTAAGGATCACATAATTCCTAACAAAGTTTTGACACAGATTCCCAATTCGGGCATTCAGAACATGTAGCACGTTGCTGTAAGCAAGCACATTCTCATTCAAAGTTGCAACTTACTACGTAGGAACAAGTTTGTAAAGGTATTTCAAAGATGCCCAGAACTGAGCTAAACGTTGTATGTCTCCAACTCCTAGAAATAACTTCATGCCCCATCTCCCTTACTTCCAGCTTGTAAGGATCACATAATTCCTAACAAAGTTTTGACACAGATTCCCAATTCGGGCATTCAGAACATGTAGCACGTTGCTGTAAGCAAGCACATTCAATTCAAAGTTGCAAGTTACTATGTAGGAACAAGTTTGTAAAGGTATTTCAAAGATGACCAGAACTGAGCTAAACTTGGTTTGTCTCCAACTCCTAGAAATAACTTCATGCCCCATCACCCTTACTTCCAGCTAGTAAGGATCACATAATTCCTAACAAAGTTTTGACACAGATTCCCAATTCGTGCATTCAGAACATATAGCACGTTGCTGTAAGCAAGCACATTCTCATTCAATGTTGCAAGTTACAATGTAGGAACAAGTATGTATAGGTATTTCAAAGATGCCCAGAACTGAGCTAAACGTTGTATGTCTCCAACTCCTAGAAATAACTTCATGCCCCATCTCCCTTACTTCCATCTAGTAAGGATCACATAATTCCTAACAAAGATTTGACACAGATTCCCAATTCGGGCATTCAGAACATATAGCACGTTGCTGTAAGCAAGCACATTCTCATTCAAAGTTGCAAGTTACTATGTAGGAACAAGTTTGTATAGGTATTTCAAAGATGCCCAGAACTGTGCTAAACTTGTTATGTGTCCAACTCCTAGAAATACCTTCATGCCCCAACTCCCTTACTTCCAGCTAGTAAGGATCACATAATTCCTAACAAAGTTTTGACACAGATTCCCAATTCGGGCATTCAGAACATATAGCACGTTGCTGTAAGCAAGCACATTCTCATTCAAAGTTGCATGTTACTATGTAGGAACAAGTTTGTATAGGTATTTCAAAGATGCCCAGAACTGAGCTAAACGTTGTATGTCTCCAGCTCCTGGAAATAACTTCATGCCCCATCTCCCTTACTTCTATCTAGTAAGGATCACATAATTTCTAACAAAGTTTTGACACAGATTCCCAATTCGGGCATTCAGAACATATAGCACGTTGCTGTAAGCAAGCACATTCTCATTCAAAGTTGCATGTTACTATGTAGGAACAAGTTTGTATAGGTATTTCAAAGATGCCCAGAACTGAGCTAAACGTTGTATGTCTCCAACTCCTAGAAATAACTTCATGCCCCATCTCCCTTACTTCCAGCTAGTAAGGTTCACATAATTCCTAACAAAGTTTTGAACACAGATTCCCAATTCGGGCATTCAGAACATATAGCACGTTGCTGTAAGCAAGCACATTCTCATTCAAAGTTGCAAGATACTATGTAGGAACAAGTTTGTATAGGTATTTCAAAGATGCCCAGAACTGAGCTAAACGTTGTATGTCTCCAAATCCTAGAAATAACTTCATGCCCCATCTCCCTTACTTCCATCTAGTAAGGATCACATAATTCCTAACAAAGTTTTGACACAGATTCCCAATTCGGGCATTCAGAACATATAGCACAATGCTGTAAGCAAGCACATTCTCATTCAACGTTGCAAGTTACTATGTAGGAACAAGTTTGTATAGGTATTTCAAAGATGCCCAGAACTGAGCTAAACGTTGTATGTGTCCAACCTCTAGAAATAACTTCATGCCCGATCTCCATTACTTCCATCTAGTAAGGATCACATAATTCCTAACAAAGTTTTGACACAGATTCCCAATTCGGGCATTCAGAACATATAGCACGTTGCTGTTAGCAAACACATTCTCATTCAAAGTTGCAAGTTACTATGTAGGAACAAGTTTGTATAGGTATTTCAAAGATGCCCATAACTGAGCTAAACTTGGTATGTCTCCAACTCCTAGAAATAACTTCATGCCCCATCTCCCTTACTTCCAGCTAGTAAGGATCACATAATTCCTAACAAAGTTTTGACACAGATTCCCCATTCGGGCATTCAGAACATATAGCACGTTGCTGTAAGCAAGCACATTCTCAGTCAAAGTTGCAAGTTACTATGTAGCAACAAGTTTGTATAGGTATTTCAAAGATGCCCAGAACTGTGCTAAACTTTTTATGTGTCCAACTCCTATATATACCTTCATGCTCCAACTCCCTTACTTCCAGCTAGTAAGGATCACATAATTCCTAACAAAGTTTTGACACATATTCCCAATTCGGGCATTTAGAACATATAGCACGTTGCTGTAAGCAAGCACATTCTCATTCAAAGTTGCAAGTTACTATGTAGGAACAAGTTTGTATAGGTATTTCAAAGATGCCCAGAACTGAGCTAAACGTTGTATGTCTCCAACTCCTAGAAATAACTTCATGCCCCATCTCCCTTACTTCCAGCTAGTAAGGATCACATAATTCCTAACAAAGTTTTGACACAGATTCCCAATTCGGGCATTCACAACATATAGCACGTTGCTGTAAGCAATAACATTCTCATTCAAAGTTGCAAGTTACTATGTAGGAACAAGTTTGTATAGGTATTTCAAAGATGCCCAGAACTGAGTTAAACGTTGTATGTCTCCAACTCCTAGAAATAACTTCATGCCGCATCTCCCTTACTTCCAGCTAGTAAGGATCACATAATTCCTAACAAAGTTTTGACACAGATTCCCAATTCGGGCATTAAGAACCTATAGCACGTTGCTGTAAGCAAGCACATTCTCAGTCAAAGTTGCAAGTTACTATGTAAGAACAAGTTTGTATAGGTATTTCAAAGATGCCCAGAACTGTGCTAAACTTGTTATGTGTCCAACTCCTAGTAATAACTTCATGCCCCAACTCCCTTCTTTCCAGCTAGTAAGGATCACATAATTCCTAACAAAGTTTTGACACAGATTCCCAATTCGGGCATTCAGAACATATAGCACGTTGCTGTAAGCAAGCACATTCTCATTCAAAGTTGCAAGTTACTATGTAGGAACAAGTTTGTATAGGTATTTCAAAGATGCCCAGAACTGAGTTAAACGTTGTATGTCTCCAGCTCCTGGAAATAACTTCATGCCCCATCTCCCTTACTTCCAGCTAGTAAGGATCACATAATTCCTAACAAAGTTTTGAATACAAATTCCCAATTCGGGCATTCAGAACATATAGCACATTGCTGTAAGCAAGCACATTCTCATTCAAAAATGCAAGTTACTATGTAGGAACAAGTTTGTATAGGTATTTCAAAGATGCCCAGAACTGAACTAAACTTGGTACGTCTCCAACTCCTAGAAATAACTTCATGCCCCATCTCCCTTACTTCTAGCTAGTAAGGATCACATAATTCCTAACAAAGTTTTGACACAGATTCCCAATTCGGGCATTCAGAACATATAGCACGTTGCTGTAAGCAAGCTCATTCTCATTCAAAGTTGCAAGTTACTATGTAGGAACAAGTTTGTATAGGTATTTCAAAGATGCCCAAAACTGAGCTAAACTTGGTATGTCTCCAACTCCTAGAAATAACTTCATGCCCCATCTCCCTTACTTCCAGCTAGTAAGGATCACATAATTCCTAACAAAGTTTTGACACAGATTCCCACTTCGGGCATTCAGAACATATAGCACGTTGCTGTAAGCAAGCACATTCTCATTCAAAGTTGCAAGTTACTATGTAGGTACAAGTTTGTATAGGTATTTCAAAGATGCCCAGAACTGAGCTAAACGTTGTATGTCTCCAGCTCCTAGAAATAACTTCATGCCCCAACTCCCTTACTTCCAGCTAGTAAGGATCACATAATTCCTAACAAAGTTTTGACACAGATTCCGAATTCGGGCATTCAGAACATATAGCACGTTGCTGTAAGCAAGCACATTCTCATTCACAGTTGCAAGTTACTATGTAGGAACAAGTTTGTATAGGTATTTCAAAGATGCCCAGAACTGAGCTAAACTTGGTATGTGTCCAACTCCTAGAAATAACTTCATGCCCCATCTCCCTTACATCCATCTAGTAAGGATCACATAATTCCTAACAAAGTTTTCACACTGATTCCCAATTCGGGCATTCAGAACATATAGCACAATACTGTAAGCAAGCACATTCTCATTCAAAGTTGCAAGTTACTATGTAGGAACAAGTTTGTATAGGTATTTCAAAGATGTCCAGAACTGAGCTAAACGTTGTATGTGTCCAACCTCTAAAAATAACTTCATGCCCGATCTCCATTACTTCCATCTAGTAAGGATCACATAATTCCTAATAAAGTTTTGACACAGATTCCCAATTCGGGCATTCAGAACATATAGCACGTTGCTGTAAGCAAGCACATTCTCATTCAAAGTTGCAAGTTACTATGTTCGAACAAGTTTGTATAGGTATTTCAAAGATGCCCAGAACTGAGCTAAACGTTGTATGTCTCCAGCTCATAGAAATAACTGCATGACCCAACTCCCTTACTTCCAGCTTGTATGGATCACATAATTCCTAACAAAGATTTGACACAGATTAACAATTCGGGCATTCAGAACATATAGCACGTTGCTGTAAGCAAGCACATTCTCATTCTAAGTTGCAAGTTACTATGTATGAACAAGTTTGTATAGGTATTTCAAAGATGCCCAGAACTGAGCTAAACTTGGTATGTCTCCAACTCCTAGAAATAACTTCATGCCCCATCTCCCTTACATCCAGGTAGTAAGGATCTCATAATTTCTAACAAAGTTTTGACACAGATTGCCACTTCGGGCATTCAGAACATACAGCACGTTGATGTAAGCAAGCACATTCTCATTCAAAGTTGCAAGTTACTATGCAGGAACAAGTTTGTATAGGTATTTCAAAGAAGCCCAGAACTGACATAAACGTTGTATGTCTCCAGCTCCTAGAAATAACTTCATGCCCCAATTGCCTTACTTCCAGCTTGTAAGGATCACATAATTCCTAACAAAGATTAGACACAGATTCCCAATTCGGGCATTCAGAACATATAGCACGTTGCTGTAAGCAAGCACATTCTCATTCAAAGTTGCAAGTTACTATGTAGGAACAAGTTTGTATAGGTATTTCAAAGATGCCCAGAACTGAGCTAAACGTTGTATGTCTCCAACTCCTAGAAATAACTTCATGCCCCATCTCCCTTACATCCATCTAGTAAGGATCACATTATTCCTAACAAAGTTTTGACACTGATTCCCAATTCGGGCATTCAGAACATATAGCACAATGCTGTAAGCAAGCACATTCTCATTCAAAGTTGCAAGTTACTATGTAGGAACAAGTTTGTATAGTTATTTCAAAGATGCCCAGAACTGAGCTAAACGTTGTATGTGTCCAACCTCTAGAAATAACTTCATGCCCGATCTCCATTACTTCCATCTAGTAAGGATCACATAATTCCTAACAAAGTTTTGACACAGATTCCCAATTCGGGCATTCAGAACATATAGCACGTTGCTGTTAGCAAACACATTCTCATTCAAAGTTGCAAGTTACTATGTAGGAACAAGTTTGTATAGGTATTTCAAAGATGCCCAGAACTGAGCTAAACTTGGTATGTCTCCAACTCCTAGAAATAACTTCATGCCCAATCTCCCTTACTTCCAGCTAGTAAGGATCACATAATTCCTAACAAAGTTTTGACACAGATTCCCCATTCGGGCATTCAGAACATATAGCACGTTGCTGTAAGCAAGCACATTCTCAGTCAAAGTTGCAAGTTACTATGTAGCAACAAGTTTGTATAGGTATTTCAAAGATGCCCAGAACTGTGCTAAAGTTGTTATGTGTCCAACTCCTAGAAATACCTTCATGCTCCAACTCCCTTACTTCCAGCTAGTAAGGATCACATAATTCCTAACAAAGTTTTGACACAGATTCCCAATTCGGGCATTTAGAACATATAGCACGTTGCTGTAAGCAAGCACTTTCTCATTCAAAGTTGCAAGTTACTATGTAGGAACAAGTTTGTATAGGTATTTCAAAGATGCCCAGAACTGAGCTAAACTTGGTATGTCTCCAACTCCTAGAAATAACTTCATGCCCCATCTCCCTTACTTCCAGCTAGTAAGGATCACATAATTCCTAACAAAGTTTTGACACAGATTCCCAATTCGGGCATTCACAACATATAGCACGTTGCTGTAAGCAATAACATTCTCATTCAAAGTTGCAAGTTACTATGTAGGAACAAGTTTGTATAGGTATTTCAAAGATGCCCAGAACTGAGCTAAACGTTGTATGTCTCCAACTCCTAGAAATAACTTCATGCCCCATCTCCCTTACTTCCAGCTAGTAAGGATCACATAATTCCTAACAAAGTTTTGACACAGATTCCCAATTCGGGCATTCAGAACATATAGCACGTTGCTGTAAGCAAGCACATTCTCATTCACAGTTGCAAGTTACTATGTAGGAACAAGTTTGTATAGGTATTTCAAAGATACCCAGAATTGAGCTAAACTTGGTATGTCTCCAACTCCTAGACATAACTTCATGCCCCATCTCACTTAATTCCAGCTAGTAAGGATCACATAATTCCTAACAAAGTTTTGACACAGATTCCCAATTCGGGCATTCAGAACATATAGCACGTTGCTGTAAGCAAGCACATTCTCATTCAAAGTTGCAAGTTACTATGTAGGAACAAGTTTGTATAGGTATTTCAAAGATGCCCAGAACTGAGCTAAACGTTGTATGTCTCCAACTCCTAGAAATAACTTCATGTCCCATCTCCCTTACTTCCATCTAGTAAGGATCACATAATTCCTAACAAAGATTTGACACAGATTCCCAATTCGGGCATTCAGAACATGTAGCACAATGCTGTAAGCAATCACATTCTCATTCAAAGTTGCAAGTTACTATGTAGGAACAAGTTTGTATAGGTATTTCAAAGATGCCCAGAACTGAGCTAAACGTTGTATGTGTCCAACCTCTAGAAATAACTTCATGCCCGATCTCCATTACTTCCATCTAGTAAGGATCACATAATTCCTAACAAAGTTTTGACACAGATTCCCTATTCGGGCATTCAGAACATATAGCACGTTGCTGTAAGCAAACACATTCTCATTCAAAGTTGCAAGTTACTATGTAGGAACAAGTTTGTATAGGTATTTCAAAGATGCCCAGAACTGAGCTAAACTTGGTATGTCTCCAACTCCTAGAAATAACTTCATGCCCCATCTCCCTTACTTCCAGCTAGTAAGGATCACATAATTCCTAACAAAGTTTTGACACAGATTCCGAATTCGGGCATTCAGAACATATAGCACGTTGCTCTAAGCAAGCACATTCTCATTCACAGTTGCAAGTAACTATGTAGGAACAAGTTTGTATAGGTATTTCAAAGATGCCCAGAACTGAGCTAAACTTGGTATGTCTCCAACTCCTAGAAATAACTTCATGCCCCATCTCCCTTACTTCCAGCTAGTAAGGATCACATAATTCCTAACAAAGTTTTGAATACAAATTCCCAATTCGGGCATTCAGAACATATAGCACATTGCTGTAAGCAAGCACATTCTCATTCAAAAATGCAAGTTACTATGTAGGAACAAGTTTGTATAGGTATTTCAAAGATGCCCAGAACTGAGCTAAACTTGGTACGTCTCCAACTCCTAGAAATAACTTCATACCCCATCTCCCTTACTTCTAGCTAGTAAGGATCACATAATTCCTAACAAAGTTTTGACACTGATTCCCAATTCGGGCATTCAGAACATATAGCACAATGCTGTAAGCAAGCACATTCTCTTTCAAAGTTGCAAGTTACTATGTAGGAACAAGTTTGTATAGTTATTTCAAAGATGCCCAGAACTGAGCTAAACGTTGTATGTGTCCAACCTCTAGAAATAACTTCATGCCCGATCTCCATTACTTCCATCTAGTAAGGACCACATAATTCCTAACAAAGTTTTGACACAGATTCCCAATTCGGGCATTCAGAAAATATAGCACGTTGCTGTAAGCAAGCACATTCTCATTCAAAGTTGCAAGTTACTATGTAGGAACAAGTTTGTATAGGTATTTCAAAGATGCCCAGAACTGAGCTAAACTTGGTATGTGTCCAACTCCTAGAAATAACTTCATGCCCCAACTCCCTTACTTCCAGCTAGTAAGGATCACATAATTCCTAACAAAGTTTTGACACAGATTCCCAATTCGGGCATTCAGAACATATAGCACGTTGCTGTAAGCAAGCACATTCTCATTCAAAGTTGCAAGTTACTATGTAGGAACAAGTTTGTATAGGTATTTCAAAGATGCCCAGAACTGAGCTAAACTTGGTATGTCTCCAACTCCTAGAAATAACTTCATGCCCCATCTCCCTTACTTCCAGCTAGTAAGGATCACATAATTCCTAACAAAGTTTTGACACAGATTCCCACTTCGGGCATTCAGAACATATAGCACGTTGCTGTAAGCAAACACATTCTCATTCAAAGTTGCAAGTTACTATGTTCGAACAAGTTTGT
This sequence comes from Diceros bicornis minor, assembly GCF_020826845.1. Lineage (NCBI taxonomy): Eukaryota > Metazoa > Chordata > Mammalia > Perissodactyla > Rhinocerotidae > Diceros > Diceros bicornis. The sequence goes on from NC_080779.1 coordinate 1,527,266, forward strand.
ATAGGTATTTCAAAGATGCCCAGAACTGAGCTAAACGTTGTATGTCTCCAGCTCATAGAAATAACTGCATGACCCAACTCCCTTACTTCCAGCTTGTATGGATCACATAATTCCTAACAAAGATTTGACACAGATTAACAATTCGGGCATTCAGAACATATAGCACGTTGCTGTAAGCAAGCACATTCTCATTCATAGTTGCAAGTTACTATGTAGGAACAAGTTTGTATAGGTATTTCAAAGATGCCCAGAACTGAGCTAAACTTGGTATTTCTCCAACTCCTAGAAATAACTTCATGCCCCATCTCCCTTACATCCAGGTAGTAAGGATCTCATAATTTCTAACAAAGTTTTGACACAGATTGCCAATTCGGGCATTCAGAACATATAGCACGTTGCTGTAAGCAAGCACATTCTCATTCAAAGTTGCAAGTTACTATGTATGAACAAGTTTGTATAGGTATTTCAAAGATGCCCAGAACTGAGCTAAACTTGGTATGTCTCCAACTCCTAGAAATAACTTCATGCCCCATCTCCCTTACATCCAGCTAGTAAGGATCACATAATTCCTAACAAAGTTTTGACACAGATTCCCAATTCGGGCATTCAGAACATATAGCACGTTGCTGTAAGCAAGCACATTCTCATTCAAAGTTGCAAGTTACTATGTAGGAACAAGTTTGTATAGGTATTTTAAAGATGCCCAGAACTGAGCTAAACTTGGTATGTCTCCAACTCCTAGAAATAACTTCATGCCCCAACTCCCTTACTTCCAGCTAGTAAGGATCACATAATTCCTAACAAAGTTTTGACACAGATTCCGAATTCGGGCATTCAGAACATATAGCACTTTGCTGTAAGCAAGCACAATCTCATTCACATTCGCAAGTTACTATGTAGGAACAAGTTTGTATAGGTATTTCAAAGATGCCCAGAACTGAGCTAAACGTTGTATGTGTCCAACCTCTAGAAATAACTTCATGCCCCATCTCCCTTACTTCCAGCTAGTAAGGATCACATAATTCCTAGCAAAGTTTTGAACACAGATTCCCAATTCGGGCATTCAGAACATATAGCACGTTGCTGTAAGCAAGCACATTCTCATTCAAAGATGCAAGTTACTATGTAGGAACAAGTTTGTATAGGTATTTCAAAGATGCTCAGAACTGAGCTAAACGTTGTATGTGTCCAACCTCTAGAAATAACTTCATGCCCGATCTCCATTACTTCCATCTAGTAAGGATCACATAATTCCTAACAAAGTTTTGACACAGATTCCCAATTCGGGCATTCAGAACATGTAGCACGTTGCTGTAAGCAAGCACATTCTCATTCAAAGTTGCAAGTTACTATGTAGGAACAAGTTTTTATAGGTATTTCAAAGATGCCCAGAACTGAGCTAAACGTTGTATGTCTCCAACTCCTAGAAGTAACTTCATGCCCCATCTCCCTTACTTCCAGCTAGTAAGGATCACAGAATTCCTAACAAAGATTTGACACAGATTCCCAATTCGGGCATTCAGAACATATAGCACGTTGATGTAAGCAAGCACATTCTCATTCAAAGTTGCAAGTTACTATGTAGGAACAAGATTGTAAAGGTATTTCAAAGATGCCCAGAACTGAGTTGAAGGTTGTATGTGTCCAACTCCTAGAAATAACTTCATGCCACAACTCTCTTACTTCCAGCTAGTAAGGATCACATAATTCCTAACAAAGTTTTGACACAGATTCCCAATTCGGGCATTCAGAACATATAGCACGTTGTTGTAAGCAAGCACATTCTCATTCACAGTTGCAAGTTACTATGTAGGATCAAGTTTGTATAGGTATTTCAAAGATGCCCAGAACTGAGCTAAACTTGGTATGTCTCCAACTCCTAGAAATAACTTCATGCCCCAACTCCCTTACTTCCAGCTAGTAAGGATCACATAATTCCTAACAAAGTTTTGAACACAGATACCCAATTCGGGCATTCAGAACATATAGCACGTTGCTGTAAGCAAGCACATTCTCATTCAAAGATGCAAGTTACTATGTAGGAACAAGTTTGTATAGGTATTTCAAAGATACCCAGAACTGAGTTAAACTTGGTATTTCTACAACTCCTAGAAATAACTTCATGCCCCATCTCCCTTACTTCCAGCTAGTAAGGATCACATAATTCCTAACAAAGTTTTGACACAGATTCCCAATTCGGGCATTCAGAACATATAGCACGTTGCTGTAAGCAAGCACATTCTCATTCACAGTTGCAAGTTACTATGTAGGAACAAGTTTGTATAAGTATTTCAAAGATGCCCAGAAGTGAGCTAAACGTTGTATGTGTCCAACCTGTAGTAATAACTTCATGCCCCATCTCCCTTACTTCCAGCTAGTAAGGATCACATAATTCCTAACAAAGTTTTGAACACAGATTCCCAATTCGGGCATTCAGAACCTACAGCACGTTGTTGTAAGCAAGCACATTCTCATTCAAAGATGCAAGTTACTATGTAGGAACAAGTTTGTATAGGTATTTCAAAGATGCCCAGAACTGAGCTAAACTTGGTATGTCTTCAACTCCTAGAAATAACTTCATGCCCCATCTCACTTACTTCCAGCTAGTAAGGATCACATAATTCCTAACAAAGTTTTGACACAGATTCCCAATTCGGGCATTCAGAACATATAGCACGTTGCTGTAAGCAAGCACATTCTCATTCAAAGTTGCAAGTTACTATGTAGGAACAAGTTTGTATAGGTATTTCAAAGATGCCCAGAACTGAGCTAAACTTGGTATGTCTCCAACTCCTAGAAATAACTTAATGCCCCATCTCCCTTACTTCCAGCTAGTAAGGATCACATAATTCCTAACAAAGTTTTGACACAGATTCCCACTTCGGGCATTCAGAACATATAGCACGTTGCTGTAAGCAAACACATTCTCATTCAAAGTTGCAAGTTACTATGTAGGAACAAGTTTCTGTAGGTATTTCAAAGATGCTCAAAACTGAGCTAAACGTTGTATGTGTCCAACCTCTAGAAATAACTTCATGCCCGATCTCCATTACTTCCATCTAGTAAGGATCACATAATTTCTAACAAAGTTTTGACACAGATTCCCAAGTCGGGCATTCAGAACATATAGCACTTTGCTGTAAGCAAGCACATTCTCATTCAAAGTTGCATGTTACTATGTAGGAACAAGTTTGTATAGGTATTTCAAAGATGCCCAGAACTGAGTTCAACTTGGTATGTGTCCAACTCCTAGAAATAACTTCATGCCCCATCTCCCTTACTTCCAGCTAGTAAGGATCACATAATTCCTAACAATGTTTTGACACAGATTCCCAATTCGGGCATTCAGAACATATAGCACGTTGCTGTAAGCAAGCACATTCTCATTCAAAGTTGCAAGTTACTATGTAGGAACAAGTTTGTATAGGTATTTCAAAGATGTCCAGAACTGAGCCCAACTTGGTATGTGTCAAACCTCTAGAAATAACTTCATGCCCCATCTCCCATACTTCCAGCTAGTAAGGATCACATAATTCCTAACAAAGTTTTGACACAGATTCCCAATTCGGGCATTCAGAACATGTAGCACGTTGCTGTAAGCAAGCACATTCTCATTCAAAGTTGCAAGTTACTATGTGGGAACAAGTTTGTATAGGTATTTCAAAGATGCCCAGAACTGAGCTTAACGTTGTATGTCTCCAATTCCCAGAAATAACTTCATGCCCCATCTCCCTTACTTCCATCTAGTAAGGATCACATAATTTCTAACAGAGTTTTGACACAGATTCCCAATTCGGGCATTCAGAACATATAGCACGTTGCTGTAAGCAAGCACATTCTCATTCACAGTTGCAAGTTACTATGTAGGAACAAGTTTGTATAGGTATTCAAAGATGCCCAGAACTGAGCTAAACGTTGTATGAGTCCAACCTCTAGAAATAACTTCATGCCCCATCTCCCTTACTTCCAGCTAGTAAGGATCACATAATACCTAACAAAGTTTTGAACGCAGAATCCCAATTCGGGCATTCAGAACATATAGCACGTTGTTGTAAGCAAGCACATTCTCATTCCAAGTAGCAAGTTACTATGTAGGAACAAGTTTGTATAGGTATTTCAAAGATGCCCAGAACTGAGCTAAACTTGGTATGTCTCCAACTCCTAGAAATAACTTCATGCCCCATCTCCATTACTTCCAGCTAGTAAGGATCACATAATTCCTAACAAAGTTTTGACACAGATTCCCAATTCGGGCATTCAGAACATATAGCACGTTGCTGTAAGCAAGCACATTCTCATTCAAAGTTGCAAGTTACTATGTAGGAACAAGTTTGTATAGGTATTTCAAAGATGCCCAGAACTGAGCTAAACTTGGTATGTCTCCAACTCCTAGAAATAACTTCATGCCCCATCTCCCTTACTTCCATCTAGTAAGGATCACATAATTCCTAACAAAGTTTTGACACAGATTCCCAATTCGGGCATTCAGAACATATAGCACAATGCTGTAAGCAAGCACATTCTCATTCAAAGTTACAAGTTACTATGTAGGAACAAGTTTGTATAGGTACTTCAAAGATGCCCAGAACTGAGCTAAACGTTGTATGTGTCCAACCTCTAGAAATAACTTCATGCCCGATCTCCATTACTTCCATCTAGTAAGGATCACATAATTCCTACCAAAGTTTTGACACAGATTCGCAATTCGGGCATTCAGAACATATAGCACGTTGCTGTAAGCAAGCACATTCTCATTCAAAGTTGCAAGTTACTATGTAGGAACAAGTTTGTATAGGTATTTCAAAGATGCCCAGAACTGAGCTAAACTTGATATGTGTCCAACTCCTAGAAATAACTTCATGCCCCAACTCCCTTACTTCCAGCTAGTAAGGATCACATAATTCCTAACAAAGTTTTGACACAGATTCCCAATTCGGGCATTCAGAACATATAGCACGTTGCTGTAAGCAAGCACATTCTCATTCAAAGTTGCAAGTTACTATGTAGGAACAAGTTTGTATAGGTATTTCAAAGATGCCCAGAACTGAGCTAAACTTGGTATGTGTCCAACCTCTAGAAATAACTTCATGCCCCATCTCCCATACTTGCAGCTAGTAAGGATCACATAATTCCTAACAAAGTTTTGACACAGATTCCCAATTCGGGCATTCAGAACATGTAGCACGTTGCTGTAAGCAAGCACATTCTCATTAAAAGTTGCAAGTTACTATGTAGGAACAAGTTTGTATAGGTATTTCAAAGATGCCCAGAACTGAGCTAAACTTGGTATGTCTCCAACTCCTAGAAATAACTTCATGCCCCATCTCCCTTACTTCCATCTAGTAAGGATCACATAATTCCTAACAAAGTTTTGACACAGATTCCCAATTCGGGCATTCAGAACATATAGCACAATGCTGTAAGCAAGCACATTCTCATTCAAAGTTGCAAGTTACTATGTAGGAACAAGTTTGTATAGGTACTTCAAAGATGCCCAGAACTGAGCTAAACGTTGTATGTGTCCAACCTCTAGAAATAACTTCATGCCCGATCTCCATTACTTCCATCTAGTAAGGATCACATAATTCCTACCAAAGTTTTGACACAGATTCGCAATTCGGGCATTCAGAACATATAGCACGTTGCTGTAAGCAAGCACATTCTCATTCAAAGTTGCAAGTTACTATGTAGGAACAAGTTTGTATAGGTATTTCAAAGATGCCCAGAACTGAGCTAAACTTGGTATGTGTCCAACTCCTAGAAATAACTTCATGCCCCAACTCCCTTACTTCCAGCTAGTAAGGATCACATAATTCCTAACAAAGTTTTGACACAGATTCCCAATTCGGGCATTCAGAACATATAGCACGTTGCTGTAAGCAAGCACATTCTCATTGAAAGTTACAAGTTACTATGTAGGAACAAGTTTGTATAGGTATTTCAAAGATGCCCAGAACTGAGCTAAACTTGGTATGTGTCCAACCTCTAGAAATAACTTCATACCCCATCTCCCATACTTGCAGCTAGTAAGGATCACATAATTCCTAACAAAGTTTTGACACAGATTCCCAATTCGGGCATTCAGAACATGTAGCACGTTGCTGTAAGCAAGCACATTCTCATTAAAAGTTGCAAGTTACTATGTAGGAACAAGTTTGTATAGGTATTTCAAAGATGCCCAGAACTGAGCTTAACGTTGTATGTCTCCAACTCCCAGAAATAACTTCATGCCCCATCTCCCTTACTTCTATCTAGTAAGGATCACATAATTTCTAACAAAGTTTTGACACAGATTCCCAATTCGGGCATTCAGAACATATAGCACGTTGCTGTAAGCAAGCACATTCTCATTCAAAGTTGCAAGTTACTATGTAGGAACAAGTTTGTATAGGTATTTCAAAGATGCCTAGAACTGAGCTAAACGTTGTATGTCTCCAACTCCTAGAAATAACATCATGCCCCATCTCCCTTACTTCCAGCTAGTAAGGATCACATAATTCCTAACAAAGTTTTGAACACAGATTCCAAATTCGGGCATTCAGAACATATAGCACGTTGCTGTAAGCAAGCACATTCTCATTCATAGATGCAAGTTACTATGTAGGAACAAGTTTGTATAGGTATTTCAAAGATGCCCAGAACTGAGCTAAACTTGGTATGTCTCCAACTCCTAGAAATAACTTCATGCCCCATCTCACTTACTTCCAGCTAGTAAGGATCACATAATTCCTAACAAAGTTTTGACACAGATTCCCAATTCAGGCATTCAGAACATATAGCACGTTGCTGTAAGCAAGCACATTCTCATTCCAAGTAGCAAGTTACTATGTAGGAACAAGTTTGTATAGGTATTTCAAAGATGCCCAGAACTGAGCTAAACTTGGTATGTCTCCAACTCCTAGAAATAACTTCATGCCCCATCTCCCTTACTTCCAGCTAGTAAGGATCACATAATTCCTAGCAAAGTTCTGACACAGATTCCCACTTCGGGCATTCAGAACATATAGCACGTTGTTGTAAGCAAGCACATTCTCATTCAAAGTTGCAAGTTACTATGTAGGAACAAGTTTGTATAGGTATTTCAAAGATGCCCAGAACTGAGCTAAACTTGGTATGTCTCCAACTCCTAGAAATAACTTCATGCCCCATCTCCCTTACTTCCAGCTAGTAAGGATCACATAATTCCTAACAATGTTTTGACACAGATTCCCACTTCGGGCATTCAGAACATATAGCACGTTGCTGTAAGCAAGCACATTCTCATTCAAAGTTGCAAGTTACTATGTAGGAACAAGTTTGTATAGGTATTTCAAAGATGCCCAGAACTGAGCTAAACGTTGTATGTCTCCAGCTCCGAGAAATAACTTCATGCCCGATCTCCATTACTTCCATCTACTAAGGATCACATAATTCCTAACAAAGTTTTGACACAGATTCCCAATTCGGGCATTCAGAACATATAGCACGTTGCTGTAAGCAAGCACATTCTCATTCAAAGTTGCAAGTTACTATGTAGGAACAAGTTTGTATAGGTATTTCAAAGATGCCCAGAACTGAGTTAAACTTGGTATGTGTCCAACTCTTAGAAATAACTTCATGCCCCAATTCCCTTACTTCCAGCTAGTAAGGATCACATAATTCCTAACAATGTTTTGACACAGATTCCCAATTCGGGCATTCAGAACATATAGCACGTTGCTGTAAGCAAGCACATTCTCATTCAAAGTTGCAAGTTACTATGTAGGAACAAGTTTGTATAGGTATTTCAAAGATGCCCAGAACTGAGCCAAACTTTGTATGTGTCCAACTCCTAGAAATATCTTCATGCCCCATCTCCCTTACATCCAGCTAGTAAGAATCACATAATTTCTAACAAAGATTTGACACAGATTCCCAATTCGGGCATTCAGAACATATAGCACGTTGCTGTAAGCAAGCACATTCTCATTCAAAGTTGCAAGTTACTATGTAGGAACAAGTTTGTATAGGTATTTCAAAGATGCCCAGAACTGAGCTAAACTTGGTATGTCTCCAACTCCTAGAAATAACTTCATGCCCCATCTCCCTTACTTCCAGCTAGTAAGGATCACATAATTCCTAACAAAGTTTTGACACAGATTCCCAATTCGGGCATTCAGAACATATAGCACGTTGCTGTATGCAAGCACATTCTCATTCAAAGTTGCAAGTTACTATGTAGGAACAAGTTTGTATAAGTATTTCAAAGATGCCCAGAACTGAGCTAAACGTTGTATGTCTCCAGCTCCTGGAAATAACTTCATGCCCCATCTCCCTTACTTCTATCTAGTAAGGATCACATAATTTCTAACAAAGTTTTGACACAGATTCCCAATTCGGGCATTCAGAACATATAGCACGTTGCTGTAAGCAAGCACATTCTCATTCAAAGATGCATGTTACTATGTAGGAACAAGTTTGTATAGGTATTTCAAAGATGCCCAGAACTGAGCTAAACGTTGTATGTCTCCAACTCCTAGAAATAACTTCATGCCCCATCTCCCTTACTTCCAGCTAGTAAGATTCACATAATTCCTAACAAAGTTTTGAACACAGATTCCCATTTCGGGCATTCAGAACATATAGCACGTTGCTGTAAGCAAGCACATTCTCATTCAAAGTTGCAAGATACTATGTAGGAACAAGTTTGTATAGGTATTTCAAAGATGCCCAGAACTGAGCTAAACGTTGTATGTCTCCAACTCCTAGAAATAACTTCATGCCCCATCTCCCTTACTTCCATCTAGTAAGGATCACATAATTCCTAACAAAGTTTTGACACAGATTCCCAATTCGGGCATTCAGAACCTATAGCACAATGCTGTAAGCAAGCACATTCTCATTCAAAGTTGCAAGTTACTATGTAGGAACAAGTTTGTATAGGTATTTCAAAGATGCTCAAAACTGAGCTAAACGTTGTATGTGTCCAACCTCTAGAAATATCTTCACGCCCGATCTCCATTACTTCCATCTAGTAAGGATCACATAATTCCTAACAAAGTTTTGACACAGATTCCCAAGTCGGGCATTCAGAACATATAGCACGTTGCTGTAAGCAAGCACATTCTCATTCAAAGTTGCATGTTACTATGTAGGAACAAGTTTGTATAGGTATTTCAAAGATGCCCAGAACTGAGCTAAACTTGGTATGTGTCCAACCTCTAGAAATAACTTCATGCCCCATCTCCCATACTTCCAGCTAGTAAGGATCACATAATTCCTAACAAAGTTTTGACACAGATTCCCAATTCGGGCATTCAGAACATGTAGCACGTTGCTGTAAGCAAGCACATTCTCATTCAAAGTTGCAAGTTACTATGTGGGAACAAGTTTGTATAGGTATTTCAAAGATGCCCAGAACTGAGCTTAACGTTGTATGTCTCCAACTCCCAGAAATAACTTCATGCCCCATCTCCCTTACTTCAATCTAGTAAGGATCACATAATTTCTAACAAAGATTTGACACAGATTCCCAATTCGGGCATTCAGAACATATAGCACGTTGCTGTAAGCAAGCACATTCTCATTCAGAGTTGCAAGTTACTATGTAGGAACAAGTTTGTATAGGTATTTCAAAGATGCCCAGAACTGAGCTAAACGTTGTATGAGTCCAACCTCTAGAAATAACTTCATGCCCCATCTCCCTTACTTCCAGCTAGTAAGGATCACATAATTCCTAACAAAGTTTTGAACGCAGATTCCCAATTCGGGCATTCAGAACATATAGCACGTTGCTGTAAGCAAGCACATTCTCATTCCAAGTAGCAAGTTACTATGTAGGAACAAGTTTGTATAGGTATTTCAAAGATGCCCAGAACTGAGCTAAACTTGGTATGTCTCCAACTCCTAGAAATAACTTCATGCCCCATCTCCATTACTTCCAGCTAGTAAGGATCACATAATTCCTAACAAAGTTTTGACACAGATTCCCAATTCGGGCATTCAGAACATATAGCACGTTGCTGTAAGCAAGCACATTCTCATTCAAAGTTGCAAGTTACTATGTAGGAACAAGTTTGTATAGGTATTTCAAAGATGCCCAGAACTGAGCTAAACTTGGTATGTCTCCAACTCCTAGAAATATCTTCATGCCCCATCTCCCTTACTTCCAGCTAGTAAGGATCACATAATTCCTAACAAAGTTTTGACACAGATTCCCACTTCAGGCATTCAGAACATATAGCACGTTGCTGTAAGCAAGCACATTCTCATTCAAGTTGCAAGTTACTATGTAGGAACAAGTTTGTATAGGTATTTCAAAGATGCCCAGAACTGAGCTAAACGTTGTATGTCTCCAACTCCCAGAAATAACTTCATGCCCCAACTCCCTTACTTCCAGCTTGTAAGGATCACATAATTTCTAACAAAGATTTGACACAGATTCCCAATTCGGGCATTCAGCACATATAGCACGTTGCTGTAAGCAAGGACATTCTCATTCAAAGTTGCAAGTTACTATGTAGGAACAAGTTTGTATAGGTATTTCAAAGATGCCCAGAACTGAGCTAAACGTTGTATGTCTCCAACTCCTAGAAATAACTTCATGCCCCATCTCCCTTACTTCCAGCTAGTAAGGATCACATAATTCCTAACAAAGTTTTGACACAGATTCCCAATTCGGGCACTTAGAACATATAGCACAATGCTGTAAGCAAGCACATTCTCATTCAAAGTTGCAAGTTACTATGTAGGAACAAGTTTGTATAGGTATTTCAATGATGCCCAGAACTGAACTAAACTTGGTATGTCTCCAACTCCTAGAAATAACTTCATGCCCCAACTCCCTTACTTCCAGCTAGTAAGGATCACATAATTCCTAACAAAGTTTTGACACAGATTCCCAATTCGGGCATTCAGAACATATAGCACGTTGCTGTAAGCAAGCACATTCTCATTCACAGTTGCAAGTAACTATGTAGGAACAAGTTTGTATAGGTATTTCAAAGATGCCCAGAACTGAGCTAAACGTTGTATGTGTCCAACATCTAGAAATAACTTCATGCCCTATCTCCCTTACTTCCAGCTAGTAAGGATCACATAATTCCTAACAAAGTTTTGAACACAGATTCCCAATTGGGGCATTCAGAACATATAGCACGTTGCTGTAAGCAAGCACATTCTCATTCAAAGTTGCAAGTTACTATGTAGGAACAAGTTTGTATAGGTATTTCAAAGACGCCCAGAACTGAGCTAAACTTGGTATGTCTGCAACTCCTAGAAATAACTTCGTGCCCCATCTCCCTTACATCCAGCTAGTAAGGATCACATAATTCCTAACAAAGTTTTGACACAGATTCCCACTTCGGGCATTCAGAACATATAGCACGTTGCTGTAAGCAAGCACATTCTCATTCAAAGGTGCAAGTTACTATGTAGGAACAAGTTTGTATAGGTATTTCAAAGATGCCCAGAACTGAGCTAAACGTTGTATGTCTCCAGCTCCTAGAAATAACTTCATGCCCCAACTCCCTTACTTCTAGCTTGTAAGGATCACATAATTTCTAACAAAGATTTGACACAGATTCCCAATTCGGGCATTCATAACATATAGCACGTTGCTGTAAGCAAGGACATTCTCATTCAAAGTTGCAAGTTACTATGTAGGAACAAGTTTGTATAGGTATTTCAAAGATGCCCAGAACTGAGCTAAACGTTGTATGTCTCCAACTCCTAGAAATAACTTCATGCCCCATCTCCCGTACTTACAGCTAGTAAGGATCACATAATTCCTAACAAAGTTTTGACACAGATTCCCAATTCGGGCATTCAGAACATATAGCACAATGCTGTAAGCAAGCACATTCTCATTCAAAGTTGCAAGTTGCTATGTAGGAACAAGTTTGTATAGGTATTTCAAAGATGCCCAGAACTGAGCTAAACTTGGTATGTCTCCAACTCCTAGAAATAACTTCATGCCCCAACTCCCTTACTTCCAGCTAGTAAGGATCACATAATTCCTAACAAAGTTTTGACACAGATTCCCAATTCGGGCATTCAGAACATATAGCACGTTGCTGTAAGCAAGCACATTCTCATTTACAGTTGCAAGTTACTATGTAGGAACAAGTTTGTATAGGTATTTCAAAGATGCCCAGAACTGAGCTAAACGTTGTATGTGTCCAACATCTAGAAATAACTTCATGCCCTATCTCCCTTACTTCCAGCTAGTAAGGATCACATAATTCCTAACAAAGTTTTGAACACAGATTCCCAATTCGGGCATTCAGAACATATAGCACGTTGCTGTAAGCAAGCACATTCTCATTCAAAGATGCAAGTTACTATGTAGGAACAAGTTTGTATAGGTATTTCAAAGATGCCCAGAACTGAGCTGAACTTGGTATGTCTCCAACTCCTAGAAATAACTTCATGCCCCATCTCCCTTACTTCCAGCTAGTAAGGATCACATAATCCCTAACAAAGATTTGACACAGATTCCCAATTCGGGCATTCAGAACATATAGCACGTTGCTGTAAGCAAGCACATTCTCTTTCAAAGTTGCAAGTTACTATGTAGGAACAAGTTTGTATAGGTATTTCAAAGATGCCCAGAACTGAGCTAAACGTTGTATGTCTCCAGCTCCTAGAAATAACTTTATGCCCCAACTCCCTTACTTCCAGCTTGTAAGGATCACATAATTCCTAACAAAGATTTGACACAGATTCCCAATTCGGGCATTCAGAACATATAGCACGTTGCTGTAAGCAAGCACATTCTCATTCAAAGTTGCAAGTTACTATGTAGGAACAAGTTTGTATAGGTATTTCAAAGATGCCCAGAACTGAGCTTAACGTTGTATGTCTCCAACTCCCAGAAATAACTTCATGGCCCATCTCCCTTACTTCCATTTAGTAAGGATCACATAATATCTAACAAAGTTTTGACACAGATTCCCAATTCGGGCATTCAGAACATAGAGCACTTTGCTGTAAGCAAGCACATTCTCATTCAAACTTGCAAGTTATTATGCAGGAACAAGTTTGTAAAGGTATTTCAAAGATGCCCAGAACTGAGCTAAACGTTGTATGTCTCCAACTCCTAGAAATAACTTCATGCCCCATCACCGTTACTTCAAGCTAGTAAGGATCACATAATTCCTAACAAAGTTTTGAGACAGATTCCCAATTCGGGCATTCAGAACATATAGCACGTTGCGGTAAGCAAGCACATTCTCATTCAAAGATGCAAGTTACTATGTAGGAACAAGTTTGTATAGGTATTTCAAAGATGCCCAGAACTGAGCTAAATTTGGTATGTCTCCAACTCCTAGAAATAACTTCATGCCCCATCTCCCTTACTTCCAGCTAGTAAGGATCACATAATTCCTAACAAAGTTTTGACACAGATTCCCAATTCGGGCATTCAGAACATATAGCACGTTGCTGTAAGCAAGCACATTCTCATTCAAAGTTGCAAGTTACTATGTAGGAACAAGTTTGTACAGGTATTTCAAAGATGCCCAGAACTGAGCTAAAAGTTCTATGTCTCCAGCTCCTAGAAATAACTTCATGCCCCAACTCCCTTACTTCCAGCTTGTAAGGATCACATAATTCCAAACAAAGTTTTGACACAGATTCCCAGTCGGGCATTCAGAACATATAGCACGTTGCTGTAAGCAAGCACATTCTCATTCAAAGTTGCAAGTTACTATGTAGGAACAAGTTTGTATAGGTATTTCAAAGATGCCCAGAACTGAGCTAAACGTTGTATGTCTCCAACTCCTAGAAAAACTTCATGCCCCATCTCCCTTACTTCCAGCTAGTAAGGATCACATAATTTCTAACAAATTTTGACACAGATTCCCAATTCTGGCATTCAGAACATATAGTACGTTGCTGTAAGCAAGCACATTCTCATTCAAAGTTGCAAGTTACTATGTAGGAACAAGTTTGTATAGGTATTTCAAAGATGCCCAGAACTGAGCTAAACTTGGTATGTCTCCAACTCCTAGAAATAACTTCATGCCCCATCTCCCTTACTTCCAGCTAGTAAGGATCACATAATTCCTAACAAAGTTTTGACACAGATTCCCAATTCGGGCATTCAGAACATGAAGCACGTTGCTGTAAGCAAGCGCATTCAATTCAAAGTTGCAAGTTACTATGTAGGAACAAGTATGTATAGGTATTTCAAAGTTGCCCAGAACTGAGCTAAACGTTGTATGTCTCCAACTCCTAGAAATAACTTCATGCCACATCTCCCTTACTTCCATCTAGTAAGGATCACATAATTCCTAACAAAGTTTTGACATAGATTCCCAATTCGGGCATTCAGAACATATAGCACGTTGCTGTAAGCAAGCACATTCTGATTCAAAGTTGCAAGTTACTATGTAGGAATAAGTTTGTAAAGGTATTTCAAAGATGCCCAGATCTGAGCTAAACTTGGTATGTGTCCAACTCCTAAAAATAACTTCATAGCCGAACTCCTTTACTTCCAGGTAGTAAGGATCTCATAATTCCTAACAAAGTTTTGACACAGATTCCCAATTCGAGCATTCAGCACATATAGCACGTTGCTGTAAGCAAGCACATTCTCAGTCAAAGTTGCAAGATACTATGTAGGAACAAGTTTGTATAGGTATTTCAAAGATGCCCAGAACTGTGCTAAACTTGGTATGTCTCCAACTCCTAGAAATAACTTCATGCCCCAACTCCCTTACTTCCAGCTAGTAAGGATCACATAATTCCTAACAAATTTTGACACAGATTCCCGATACGGGCATTGAGAACATATAGCACGTTGCTGTAATCAAGCACATTCTCATTCACAGTTGCAAGTTACTATGTAGGAACAAGTTTGAATAGGACTTTTAAAGATGCCCAGAACTGAGCTAAACTTGGTATGTCTCCAACTACTAGAAATAACTTCATGACCCAACTCCCTTACTTCCAGCTAGTAAGGATCACATAATTCCTAACAAAGTTTTGACACAGATTCCCAATTCGGGCATTCAGAACATGTAGCACGTTGCTGTAAGCAAACACATTCTCATTCAATGTTGCAAGTTACTATGTAGGAACAAGTTTGTATAGGTATTCCATGATGCCCAGAACTGAGCTTAACGTTGTATGTCTCCAACTCCCAGAAATAACTTCATGCCCCATCACACTTACTTCCATCTAGTAAGGATCACATAATTTCTAACAAAGTTTTGACACAGATTCCAATTCGGGCATTCAGAACATATAGCACGTTGCTGTTAGCAAGCACATTCTCATTCAAAGTTGCAAGTTACTATGTAGGATAAAGTTTGTAAAGGTATTTCAAAGATGCCCAGAACTGAGCTAAACTTGGTATGTGTCCAACCTCTAGAAATAACTTCATGCCCCAACTCCCTTACTTCCAGCTAGTAAGGATCACATAATTCCTAATAAATTTTGACACAGATTCCCAATTCTGGAATTCAGAACATATAGCACGTTGCTGTAAGCAAGCACATTCTCATTCAAAGTTGCAAGTAACTATGTAGGAACAAGTTTGTATAGGTATTTCAAAGATGCCCAGAACTGAGCTAAACTTGGTATGTCTCCAACTCCTAGAAATAACTTCATGCCCCATCTCCATTACTTCCAGCTAGTAAGGATCACATAATTCCTAACAAAGTTTTGACACAGATTCCCAATTCGGGCATTCAGAACATATAGCACGTTGCTGTAAGCAAGCACATTCTCATTCACAGTTGCAAGTTACTATGTAGGAACAGGTTTGTATAGGTATTTCAAAGATGCCCAGAACTGAGCTAAACTTGGTTTGTCTCCAACTCCTAGAAATAAATTCATGCCCCATCTCCCTTACTTCCAGCTAGTAAGGATCACATAATTCCTAACAAAGTTTTGACACAGATTCCCAATTTGGGCATTCAGAACATATAGCACGTTGCTGTAAGCAAGCACATTCTCATTCAAAGTTGCAAGTTACTATGTAGGAACAAGTTTGTATAGGTATTTCAAAGATGCCCAGAACTGAGCTAAACTTGGTATGTGTCCAACTCCTAAAAATAACTTCATAGCCGAACTCCTTTACTTCCAGCTAGTAAGGATCACATAATTCCTAGCAAAATTTTGACACAGATTCCCAATTCGAGCATTCAACACATATAGCACGTTGCTGTAAGCAAGCACATTCTCAGTCAAAATTGCAAGATACTATGTAGGAACAAGTTTGTATAGGTATTTCAAAGATGCCCAGAACTGTGCTAAACTTGGTATGTGTCCAACTCCTAGAAATACCTTCATGCCCAAACTCCCTTACTTCCAGCTAGTAAGGATCACATAATTCCTAACAAAGTTTTGACACAGATTCCCAATTCGGGCATTCAGAACATATAGCACGTTGCTGTAAGCAAGCACATTCTCATTAAAAGTTGCAAGTTACTCTGTAGGAACAAGTTTGTATAGGCATTTCAAAGATGCCCAGAACTGAGCTAAACCTGGTATGTGTCCAACCTCTGGAAATAACATCATGCCCCATCTCCCTTACATCCAGCTAGTAAGGATCACATAATTTCTAAGAAAATTTTGACACAGATTCCCAATACGGCCATTCAGAACATATAGCACGTTGCTGTAAGCAAGTACATTCTCATTCAAAGTTGCAAGTTACTATGTAGGAACAAGTTTGTATAGGTATTTCAAAGATGCCCAGAACTGAGCTAAACATTGTATGTCTCCAACTCCTAGAAATAACTTCATGCCCCATCTCCCTTACTTCCATCTAGTAAGAATCACATAATTTCTGAGAAAGTATTGACACAGATTCCCAATTCGGGCATTCAGAACATATAGCACGTTGCTGTAAGCAAGCACATTCTCATTCAAAGTTGCAAGTTACTATGTAGGAACAAGTTTGTATAGGTATTTCAAAGATGCCCAGAACAGAGCTAAACGTTGTATGTCTCCAACTCCCAGAAATAACTTCATGCCCCATCTCACTTACTTCCAACTAGTAAGGATCACATAATTCCTAACAAATTTTTGACACAGATTCCCAATTCGGGCACTCAGAACATATAGCACGTTGATGTAAGCAAGCACATTCTCATTCAAAGTTGCAAGTTACTATGTAGGAACAAGTTTGTATAGGTATTTCAAAGATGCCCCGAACTGTGCTAAACTTGGTATGTGTCCAACTCCTAGAAATAACTTCATGCCCCATCTCCCTTATTTCCATCTAGTAAGGATCACATAATTCCTAACAAAGTTTTGACACAGATTCCCAATTTGGGCATTCAGAACATATAGCACGTTGCTGTAAGCAAGCACATTCTCATTCAAAGTTGCAAGTTACTATGTAGGAACAAGTTTGTATAGGTATTTCAAAGATGCCCAGAACTGAGCTAAACTTGCTATGTGTCCAACTCCTAAAAATAACTTCATAGCCGAACTCCTTTACTTCCAGCTAGTAAGGATCACATAATTCCTAGCAAAATTTTGACACAGATTCCCAATTCGAGCATTCAACACATATAGCACGTTGCTGTAAGCAAGCACATTCTCAGTCAAAGTTGCAAGATACTATGTAGGAACAAGTTTGTATAGGTATTTCAAAGATGCCCAGAACTGTGCTAAACTTGGTATGTGTCCAACTCCTAGAAATACCTTCATGCCCAAACTCCCTTACTTCCAGCTAGTAAGGATCACATAATTCCTAACAAAGTTTTGACACAGATTCCCAATTCTGGCATTCAGAACATATAGCACGTTGCTGTAAGCAAGCACATTCTCATTAAAAGTTGCAAGTTACTCTGTAGGAACAAGTTTGTATAGGCATTTCAAAGATGCCCAGAACTGAGCTAAACCTGGTATGTGTCCAACCTCTAGAAATAACTTCATGCCCCATCTCCCTTACATCCAGCTAGTAAGGATCACATAATTTCTAAGAAAATTTTGACACAGATTCCCAATTCGGCCATTCAGAACCTATAGCACGTTGCTGTAAGCAAGTACATTCTCATTCAAAGTTGCAAGTTACTATGTAGGAACAAGTTTGTATAGGTATTTCAAAGATGCCCAGAACTGAGCTAAACATTGTATGTCTCCAACTCCTAGAAATAACTTCATGCCCCATCTCCCTTACTTCCATCTAGTAAGAATCACATAATTTCTGAGAAAGTATTGACACAGATTCCCAATTCGGGCATTCAGAACATATAGCACGTTGCTGTAAGCAAGCACATTCTCATTCAAAGTTGCAAGTTACTATGTAGGAACACGTTTGTACAGGTATTTCAAAGATGCCCAGAACAGAGCTAAACGTTGTATGTCTCCAACTCCCAGAAATAACTTCATGCCCCATCTCACTTACTTCCAACTAGTAAGGATCACATAATTCCTAACAAATTTTTGACACAGATTCCCAATTCGGGCACTCAGAACATATAGCACGTTGATGTAAGCAAGCACATTCTCATTCAAAGTTGCAAGTTACTATGTAGGAACAAGTTTGTATAGGTATTTCAAAGATGCCCAGAACTGTGCTAAACTTGGTATGTGTCCAACTCCTAGAAATAACTTCATGCCCCATCTCCCTTATTTCCATCTAGTAAGGATCACATAATTTCTAACAAAGATTTGACACAGATTCCCAATTCGGGCATTCAGAACATATAGCACGTTGCTGTAAGCAAGCACATTCTCATTCAAAGTTGCAAGTTACTATGTAGGAACAAGTTTGTATAGGTATTTCAAAGATGCCCAGAACTGAGCTAAACGTTGTATGTCTCCAACTCCTAGAAATAACTTCATGCCCCATCTCCCTTACTTCCAGCTAGTATGGATCACATAATTCCTAACAAAGTTTTAACACAGATTTCCAATTCGGACACTCAGAACATATAGCACGTTGCTGTAAGCAAGCACATTCTCATTCAAAGTTGCAAGTTACTATGTAGGAACAAGTTTGTATAGGTATTTCAAAGATGCCCCGAACTGTGCTAAACTTGGTATGTGTCCAACTCCTAGAAATAACTTCATGCCCCATCTCCCTTACTTCCAGCTAGTAAGGATCACATAATTTCTAACAAAGTTTTGACACAGATTCCCAATTCGGGCATTCAGAACATATAGCACGTTGCTGTAAGCAAGCACATTCTCATTTAAAGTTGCAAGTTACTATGTAGGAACAAGTTTGTATAGGTATTTCAAAGATGCCCAGAACTGAGCTAAACGTTGTATGTCTCCAACTCCTAGAAATAACTTCATGCCCCATCTCCCTTACTTCCATCTAGTAAGGATCACATAATTCTTAAAAAAGTTTTGACACAGATTCCCAATTCGGGCACTCAGAACATATAGCACGTTGCTGTAAGCAAGCACATTCTCATTCAAAGTTGCAAGTTACTATGTAGGAACAAGTTTGTATAGGTATTTCAAAGATGCCCCGAACTGTGCTAAACTTGGTATGTGTCCAACTACTAGAAATAACTTCATACCCCATCTCCCTTACTTCCAGCTAGTAAGGATCACATAATTCCTAACAAAGTTTTGACACAGATTGCCAATTCGGGCATTCAGAACATATAGAACGTTGCTGTAAGCAAGCACATTCTCATTGAAAGTTGCAAGTTACTATGTAGGAACAAGTTTGTATAGGTATTTCAAAGATGCCCAGAACTGAGCTAAACTTGGTATGTGTCCAACTCCTAAAAATAACTTCATAGCCGAACTCCCTTACTTCCAGCTAGTAAGGATCACATAATTCCTAACAAAGTTTTGACACTGATTCTCAATTCGGGCATTCAGTATATATAGCACGTTGCTGTAAGCAAGCACATTCTCATTCAAAGTTGCAAGTTACTATGTAGGAACAAGTTTGTATAGGACTTTCAAAGATCCCAGAACTGAGCTAAACTTGGTATGTCTCCAACTCCTAGAAGTAACTTCATGTCCCAACCCCCTTACTTCAACCTAATAAGGATCACATAATTCCTAACAAAGTTTTGACACAGATTCCCAATTCTGGCATTCAGAACATATAGCACGTTGCTGTAAGCAAGCACATTCTCATTCAAAGTTGCAAGTTACTATGTAGGAACAAGTTTGTATAGGTATTTCAAAGATGCCCAGAACTGTGCTAAACTTGGTATGAGGCCAAATCCTAGAAATAACTTCATGCCCCATCTCCCTTACTTCCATCTAGTAAGGATCACATAATTTCTAACAAAGTTTTGACACAGATTCCCAATTCGGGCATTCAGAACATATAGCACGTTGCTGTAAGAAAGCACATTCTCATTCACAGTTGCAAGTTACTATGTAGGAACAAGTTTGTATAGGTATTTCAAAGATGCCCAGAACTGATCTAAACGTTGTATGTGTCCAACCACTAGAAATAACTTCATGCCCCATCTCCCTTACTTCCAGCTAGTAAGGATCACATAATTCCTAACAAAGTTTTGAACACAGATTCCCAATTCGGGCATTCAGAACATATAGCACGTTGCTGTAAGCAAGCACATTCTCATTCAAAGATGCAAGTTACTATGTAGGAACAAGTTTGTATAGGTATTTCAAAGATGCCCAGAACTGAGCTAAACTTGGTATGTCTCCAACTCCTAGAAATAACTTCATGCCCCATCTCCCTTACTTCCAGCTAGTAAGGATCACATAATTCCTAACAAAGTTTTGACACAGATTCACAATTCGGGCATTCAGAACATATAGCACGTTGCTGTAAGCAAGCACATTCTCATTCAAAGTTGCAAGTTACTATGTAGGAACAAGTTTGTATAGGTATTTCAAAGATGCCCAGAACTGAGCTAAACTTGGAATGTCTCCAACTCCTAGAAATAACTTCATGTCCCATCTCCCTTACTTCCAGCTAGTAAGGATCACATAATTCCTAACAAAGATTTGACAAAGATTCCCAATTCGGGCATTCAGATGATATAGCACGTTGCTGTAAGCAAGCACATTCTCATTCAAAGTTGCAAGTTACTATGTAGGAACAAGTTTGTATAGGTATTTCAAAGATGCCCAGAACTGAGCTAAACGTTGTATGTCTCCAACTCCTAGAAATAACTTCATGCCCCAACTCCCTTATTTCCAGCTTGTAAGGATCACATAATTCCTAACAAAGATTTGACACAGATTCCCAATTCGGGCATTCAGAACATATAGCACGTTGCTGTAATCAAGCACATTCTCATTCAAAGTTGCAAGTTACTATGTAGGAACAAGTTTGTATAGGTATTTCAAAGATGCCCAGAACTGAGCTAAACGTTGTATGTGTCCAACTTCTAGAAATAACTTCATGCCCCATCTCCCATACTTCCAGCTAGTAAGGATCACATAATTCCTAACAAAGTTTTGACACAGATTCCCAATTCGGGCATTCAGAACATGTAGTGCGTTGCTGTAAGCAAGCACTTTCTCATTCAAAGTTGCAAGTTGCTATGAAGGAACAAGTTTGTATAGGTATTTCAAAGATGCCCAGAACTGAGCTAAACTTGGTATGTGTCCAACTCCTAGAAATAACTTCATGCCCCAACTGCCTTACTTCCAGCTAGTAAGGATCACATAATTCCTAACAAAGTTTTGACACAGATTGCCAATTCGAACATTCAGAACATATAGCACGTTGCTGTAAGCAAGCACATTCTCATTGAAAGTTGCAAGTTACTATGTAGGAACAAGTTTGTATAGGTATTTCAAAGATGCCCAGAACTGAGCTAAACTGGGTATGTGTCCAACTCCTAAAAATAACTTCATAGCCGAACTCCCTTACTTCCAGCTAGTAAGGATCACATAATTCCTAACAAAGTTTTGACACTGATTCTCAATTCGGGCATTCAGTACATATAGCACGTTGCTGTAAGCAAGCACATTCTCATTCAAAGTTGCAAGTTACTATGTAGGAACAAGTTTGTATAGGACTTTGAAAGATGCCCAGAACTGAGCTAAACTTGGTATGTCTCCAACTCCTAGAAGTAACTTCATGTCCCAACCCCCTTACTTCCACCTAATAAGGATCACATAATTCCTAACAAAGTTTTGACACAGATTCCCAATTCTGGCATTCAGAACATATAGCACGTTGCTGTAAGCAAGCACATTCTCATTCAAAGTTGCAAGTTACTATGTAGGAACAAGTTTGTATAGGTATTTCAAAGATGACCAGAACTGTGCTAAACTTGGTATGAGTCCAAATCCTAGAAATAACTTCATGCCCCATCTCCCTTACTTCCATCTAGTAAGGATCACATAATTTCTAACAAAGTTTTGACACAGATTCCCAATTCGGGCATTCAGAACATATAGCACGTTGCTGTAAGAAAGCACATTCTCATTCACAGTTGCAAGTTACTATGTAGGAACAAGTTTGTATAGGTATTTCAAAGATGCCCAGAACTGATCTAAACGTTGTATGTGTCCAACCACTAGAAATAACTTCATGCCCCATCTCCCTTACTTCCAGCTAGTAAGGATCACATAATTCCTCACAAAGTTTTGAACACAGATTCCCAATTCGGGCATTCAGAACATATAGCACGTTGCTGTAAGCAAGCACATTCTCATTCAAAGATGCAAGTTACTATGTAGGAACAAGTTTGTATAGGTATTTCAAAGATGCCCAGAACTGAGCTAAACTTGGTATGTCTCCAACTCCTAGAAATAACTCCATGCCCCATCTCCCTTACTTCCAGCTAGTAAGGATCACATAATTCCTAACAAAGTTTTGACACAGATTCACAATTCGGGCATTCAGAACATATAGCACGTTGCTGTAAGCAAGCACATTCTCATTCAAAGTTGCAAGTTACTATGTAGGAACAAGTTTGTATAGGTATTTCAAAGATGCCCAGAACTTAGCTAAACTTGGTATGTCTCCAACTCCTAGAAATAACTTCATGTCCCATCTCCCTTACTTCCAGCTAGTAAGGATCACATAATTCCTAACAAAGATTTGACAAAGATTCCCAATTCGGGCAATCAGATCATATAGCACGTTGCTGTAAGCAAGCACATTCTCATTCAAAGTTGCAAGTTACTATGTAGGAACAAGTTTGTATAGGTATTTCAAAGATGCCCAGAACTGAGCTAAACGTTGTATGTCTCCAACTCCTAGAAATAACTTTATGCCCCAACTCCCTTATTTCCAGCTTGTAAGGATCACATAATTCCTAACAAAGATTTGACACAGATTCCCAATTCGGGCATTCAGAACATATAGCACGTTGCTGTAATCAAGCACATTCTCATTCAAAGTTGCAAGTTACTATGTAGGAACAAGTTTGTATAGGTATTTCAAAGATGCCCAGAACTGAGCTAAACATTGTATGTGTCCAACCTCTAGAAATAACTTCATGCCCCATCTCCCATACTTCCAGCTAGTAAGGATCACATAATTCCTAACAAAGTTTTGACACAGATTCCCAATTCGGGCATTCAGAACATGTAGTGCGTTGCTGTAAGCAAGCACTTTCTCATTCAAAGTTGCAAGTTGCTATGAAGGAACAAGTTTGTATAGGTATTTCAAAGATGCCCAGAACTGAGCTAAACTTGGTATGTGTCCAACTCCTAGAAATAACTTCATGCCCCAACTGCCTTACTTCCAGCTAGTAAGGATCACATAATTCCTAACAAAGTTTTGACACAGATTCCCAATTCGGGCATTCAGAACATATAGCACGTTGCTGTAAGCAAGCACATTCTCATTCAAAGATGCACGTTACTATGTAGGAACAAGTTTGTATAGGTATTTCAAAGATGCAGAGAACTGAGTTAAACTTGGTATGTCTCCAACTCCTAGAAATAACTTCATGTCCCATCTCCCTTACTTCCAGCTAGTAAGGATCACATAATTCCTAACAAAGTTTTGACACAGATTCCCAATTCGGGCATTCAGAACATATAGCACGTTGCTGTAAGAAAGCACATTCTCATTCAAAGTTGCAAGTTACTATGTAGGAACAAGTTTGTATAGGTATTTCAATGATGCCCAGAACTGAGCTAAACTTGGTATGTGTCCAACTCCTAAAAATAACTTCATAGCCGAACTCCTTTACTTCCAGCTAGTAAGGATCACATAATTCCTAACAAAGTTTTGACACAGATTCCCAATTCGAGCATTCAGCACATATAGCACGTTGCTGTAAGCAAGCACATTCTCAGTCAAAGTTGCAAGATACTATGTAGGAACAAGTTTGTATAGGTATTTCAACGATGCCCAGAACTGTGCTAAACTTGGTATGTGTCCAACTCCTAGAAATACCTTCATGCCCAAACTCCCTTACTTCCAGCTAGTAAGGATCACATAATTCCTAACAAAGTTTTGACACAGATTCCCAATTCGGGCATTCAGAACATATAGCACGTTGCTGTAAGCAAGCACATTCTCATTCAAAGTTGCAAGTTACTATGTAGGAACAAGTTTGTATAGATATTTCAAAGATGCCCAGAACTGAGCTAAACTTGGTATGTCTCCAACTCCTAGAAATAACTTCATGCCCCATCTCCCTTACTTCCAGCTAGTAAGGATCACATTACTCCTAACAAAGTTTTGACACAGATCCCCAATTCGGGCATTCAGAACATTTAGCACGTTGCTGTAAGCAAGCACATTCTCATTCAAAGTTGCAAGTTACTATGTAGGAACAAGTTTGTATAGGTATTTCAAAGATGCCCAGAACAGAGCTAAACTTGGTATGTCTCCAACTCCCAGAAATAACTTCATGCCCCATCTCCCTTACTTCCAGCTAGTAAGGAACACATAATTCCTAACAAAGTTTTGACACAGATTCCCAATTCGGGCATTCAGAACATATAGCACGTTGCTGTAAGCAAGCACATTCTCATTCAAAGTTGCAAGTTACTATGTAGGAACAAGTTTGTATAGGTATTTCAAAGATGCCCAGAACTGAGCTAAACTTGGTATGTGTCCAACCTCTAGAAATAACTTCATGCCCCAACTCCCTTACTTCCAGCTAGTAAGGATCACATAATTCCTAACAAAGTTTTGACACAGATTCCCAATTCGGGCATTCAGAACTTATAGCACGTTCTGTAAGCAAGCACATTCTCATTCCAAGTAGCAAGTTACTCTGTAAGAACAAATTTGTATAGGTATTTTAAAGATGGATAGAACTGAGCTACACGTTGTATGTCTCCAACTCCTAGAAATAACTTCATGCCCCGTCTCCCTTACTTCCATCCAGTAAGGATCACATAATTTCTAAGAAAGGTTTGACACAGATTCCCAATTCGGGCATTCAGAACATATAGCACGTTGCTGTAAGCAAGCACATTCTCATTCAAAGTTGCAAGTTACTATGTAGGAAAAAGTTTGTATAGGTATTTCAAAGATGCCCAGAACTCAGCGAAACTTGGTATGTCTCCAACTCCTAGAAATAACTTCATGCCCCATCTCCCTTACTTCCAGCTAGTAAGGATCACATAATTCCTAACAAAGTTTTGACACAGATTCCCAATTCGGGCATTCAGAACATATAGCACGTTGCTGTAAGCAAGCACATTCTCATTCAAAGTTGCAAGTTACTATGTAGGAACAAGTTTGTATAGGTATTTCAAAGATGGCCAGAACTGAGCTAAACTTGGTATGTCTCCAACCCTAGAAATAACTTCATGCCCCATCTCCCTTACTTCCAGCTAGTAAGGATCACATTATTCCTAACAAAGGTTTGACACAGATTCCCAATTCGGGCATTCAGAACATATAGCACGTTGCTGTAAGCAAGCACATTCTCATTCAAAATTGGAAGTTACTGTGTAGGAACAAGTTTGTATAGGTATTTCAAAGATGCCCAGAACTGAGCTAAACTTGGTATGTCTCCAACTCCTAGAAATAACTTGATGCCCCATCTTGCTTACTTCCAGCTAGTAAGGATCACATAATTCCTAACAATCTTTTGACACAGATTCCTAATTCGGCCATTCAGAACATATAGCACGTTCTGTAAGCAAGCACATTCTCATTCAAAGTTGCAAGTTACTATGTAGGAACAAGTTTGTATAGGTATTTCAAAGATGCATAGAACTGAGCTACACGTTGTATGTCTCCAACTCCTAGAAATAACTTCATGCCCAGTCTCCCTTACTTCCATCTAGTAAGGATCACATAATTTCTAACAAAGTTTTGACACAGATTCCCAATTCGGGCATTCAGAACATATAGCACGTTGCTGTAAGCAAGCACATTCTCATTCAAAGTTGCAAGTTACTATGTAGGAACAAGTTTGTATAGGTATTTCAAAGATGCCCAGAACTGAGCTAAACTTGGTATGTCTCCAACTCCTAGAAATAACTTCATGCCCCATCTCCCTTACTTCCAGCTGGTAAGGATCACATAATTCCTAACAAAGTTTTGACACAGATTCCCAATTCGGGCATTCAGAACATATAGCACGTTGCTGTAAGCAAGCACATTCTCATTCAAAGTTGCAAGTTACTATGTAGGAACAAGTTTGTATAGGTATTTCAAAGATGGCCAGAACTGAGCTAAACTTGGAATCTGTCCAACTCCTAGAAATAACTTCATGCCCCATCTCCCTTACTTCCAGCTAGTAAGGATCACATTATTTCTAACAAAGTTTTGACACAGATTCCCAATTCGGGCATTCAGAACATATAGCACGTTGCTGTAAGCAAGCACATTCTCATTCAAAGTTGGAAGTTACTGTGTAGGAACAAGTTTGTATAGGTATTTCAAAGATGCCCAGAACTGAGCTAAACTTGGTATGTCTCCAACTCCTAGAAATAACTTCATGCCCCATCTCGCTTACTTCCAGCTAGTAAGGATCACATAATTCCTAACAAACATTTGACACAGATTCCTAATTCGGCCATTCAGAACATATAGCACGTTCTGTAAGCAAGCACATTCTCATTCAAAGTTGTAAGTTACTATGTAGGAACAAGTTTGTATAGGTATTTCAAAGATGGCCAGAACTGAGCTAAACGTTGTATGTCTCCAACTCCTAGAAATAACTTCATGCCCCAACTCCCTTACTTCCAGCTAGTAAGGATCACATAATTCCTAACAATGTTTTGACACAGATTCCCAATTCGGGCATTCAGAACATATAGCACGTTGCTGTAAGCAAGCACATTCTCATGCAAAGTTGCAAGATACTTTGTAGGAACAAGTTTGTATAGGTATTTCAAAGATGCCCAGAACAGAGCTAAACGTTGTATGTCTCCAACTCCTAGAAATAACTTCATGCCCCATCTCCCTTACTTCCATCTAGTAAGGATCACATAATTTCTAACAAAGTTTTGACACAGATTCCCAATTCGGGCATTCAGAACATATAGCACGTTGCTGTAAGCAAGCACATTCTCATTCCAAGTAGCAAGTTACTATGTAGGAACAAGTTTGTATAGGTATTTCAAAGATGCCCAGAACTGAGCTACACGTTGTATGTCTCCAACTCCTAGAAATAACTTCATGCCCCGTCTCCCTTACTTCCATCTAGTAAGGATCACATAATTTCTAACAAAGTTTTGACACAGATTCCGAATTCGGGCATTCAGAACATATAGCACGTTGTTGTAAGCAAGCACATTCTCATTCAAAGTTGCAAGTTACTATGTAGGAACAAGTTTATATAGGAATTTCATAGATGCCCAGAACTGAGCTAAAGTGGGTATGTCTCCAACTCCTAGAAATAACTTCATGCCCCATCTCGCTTACTTCCAGCTAGTAAGGATCACATGATTCCTAACAAACATTTGACACAGATTCCCAATTCGGCCATTCAGAACATATAGCACGTTCCTGTAAGCAAGCACATTCTCATTCAAAGTTGCAAGTTACTATGTAGGAACAAGTTTGTATAGGTATTTCAAAGATGGCCAGAACTGAGCTAAACGTTGTATGTCTCCAACTCCTAGAAATAACTTCATGCCCCATCTCCCTTACATCCAGCTAGTAAGGATCACATAATTCTTAACAATGTTTTGACACAGATTCCCAATTCGGGCATTCAGAACATATAGCACGTTGCTGTAAGCAAGCACATTCTCATGCAAAGTTGCAAGTTACTTTGTAGGAACAAGTTTGTATAGGTATTTCAAAGATGCCCAGAACAGAGCTAAACGTTGTATGTCTCCAACTCCTAGAAATAACTTCATGCCCCATCTCCCTTACTTCCATCTAGTAAGGATCACATAATTTCTAACAAAGTTTTGACACAGATTCCCAATTCGGGCATTCAGAGCATATAGCACGTTGCTGAAAGCAAGCACATTCTCATTCCAAGTAGCAAGTTACTATGTAGGAACAAGTTTGTATAGGTATTTCAAAGATGCCCAGAACTGAGCTACACGTTGTATGTCTCCAACTCCTAGAAATAACTTCATGCCCCGTCTCACTTACTTCCATCTAGTAAGGATCACATAATTTCTAACAAAGTTTTGACACAGATTCCCAATTCGGGCATTCAGATCATATAGCACGTTGTTGTAAGCAAGCACATTCTCATTCAAAGTTGCAAGTTACTATGTAGGAACAAGTTTATATAGGAATTTCATAGATGCCCAGAACTGAGCTAAACTTGGTATGTCTCCAACTCCTAGAAATAACTTCATGCCCCATCTCCCTTACTTCCAGCTAGTAAGGATCACATGATTCCTAACAAAGTTTTGACACTGATTCCCAATTCTGGCATTCAGAACATATAGCACGTTGCTGTAAGCAAGTACATTCTCATTCCAAGATGATAGTTACTATGTAGGAACAAGTTTGTATAGGTATTTCAAAGATGCCCAGAACTGAGCTAAACTTGGTATGTCTCCAACTCCTAGAAAAAACTTCATGCCCAATCTCCCTTACTTCCAGCTAGTAAGGATCACATAATTCCTAACAAAGTTTTGACACAGATTCCCAATTCGGGCATTCAGAACATATAGCACGGTGCTGTAAGCAAGCACATTCTCATTCAAAGTTGCAAATTACTATGTTGGAACAAGTTTGTATAGGTATTTCAAAGATGCCCAGAACTGAGCTAAACGTTGTATGTCTCCAACTCCTAGAAATAACTTCATGCCACATCTCCCTTACTTCCAGCTAGTAAGGATCACATAATTCCTAACAAAGTTTTGACACAGATTCCCAATTCGGGCATTCAGAACATATAGCACGTTGCTGTAAGCAAGCACATTCTCATTCAAAGTTGCAAGTTACTATGTAGGAACAAGTTTGTATAGGTATTTCAAAGATGCCCAGAACTGAGCCAAACTTGGTATGTCTCCAACTCCTAGAAATATCTTCCTGCCCCATCTCCCTTACTTCCATTTAGTAAGGATCACATAATTTCTAACAAAGTTTTGACACAGATTCCCAATTCGGGCATTCAGAACATATAGCACGTTGCTGTAAGCAAGCACATTCTCATTCAAAGTTGCAAGTTACTATCTAGGAACAAGTTTGTATAGGTATTTCAAAGATGCCCAAAACTGAGCTAAACTTGGTATGTCTCCAACTCCTAGAAATAACTTCATGCCCCATCTCCCTTACTTCCAGCTAGTAAGGATCACATAATTTCTAACAAAGTTTTGACACAGATTCCCAATTCGAACATTCAGAACATATAGCACGTTGCTGTAAGCAAGCACATTCTCATTCAAAGTTGCAAGTTACTATGTAGGAACAAGTTTGTATAGGTATTTCAAAGATGCCCAGAACTGAGCGAAACTTGGTATGTCTCCAAATCCTAGAAATAACTTCATGCCCCTTCTCCCTTACTTCCAGCTAGTAAGGATCACATAATTCCTAACAAAGTTTTGACACAGATTCCCAATACGGGCATTCAGAACATATAGCACGTTGCTGTAAGCAAGCACATTCTCATTCAAAGTTGCAAGTTACTATGTAGGTACAAGTTTGTACAGGACTTTCAAAGATGCCCAGAACTGAGCTAAACTTGGTATGTCTCCAACTCCTAGAAATAACTTCATTCCCCATTTCCCTTGCTTTCAGCTAGTCAGGATCACATAATTCCTAACAATGATTTGACACAGATTCCCAATTCGGGCATTCAGAACATATAGGACGTTGCTTTAAGCAAGCACTTTCTCATTCCAAGTTGCAAGTTACTATGTAGGAACAAGTTTGTATAGGTATTTCAAAGATGCCCAGAACTGAGCTAAAGTGGGTATGTCTCCAACTCCTAGAAATAACTTCATGCCCCATCTCGCTTACGTCCAGCTAGTAAGGATCACATAATTCCTAACAAACATTTGAGACAGATTCCCAATTCGGCCATTCAGAACATATAGCACGTTCCTGTAAGCAAGCACATTCTCATTCAAAGTTGCAAGTTACTATGTAGGAACAAGTTTGTATAGGTATTTCAAAGATGACCAGAACTGAGCGAAACTTGGTATGTGTCCAACTCCTAGAATTAACTTCATGCCGCATCTCCCTTACTTCCAGCTAGTAAGGATCACATAATTCCTAACAAAGTTTTGACACAGATTCCCAATTCGGGCATTCAGAACATATAGCACGTTCTGTAAGCAAGCACATTCTCATTTCAAGTAGCAAGTTACTATGTAGGAACAAGTTTGTATAGGTATTTCAAAGATGCCTAGAACTGAGCTACACGTTGTATGTCTCCAACTCCTAGAAATAACTTCATGCCCCGTCTCCCTTACTTCCATCTAGTAAGAATCACATAATTTCTAACAAAGTTTTCACACAGATTCCCTATTCGGGCATTCAGAACGTATGACACGTTGCTGTAAGCAAGCACATTCTCATTCAAAGTTGCAAGTTACTATGTAGGAACAAGTTTGTATAGGTATTTCCAAGATGCCCAGAACTGAGCTAAACTTGGTATGTCTCCAACTCCTAGAAATAACTTCATGCCCCATCTCCCTTACTTCCAGCTAGTAAGGATCACATAATTCCTAACAAAGTTTTGACACAGTTTCCCAATTCGGGCATTCAGAACATATAGCACGTTGCTGTAAGCAAGCACATTCTCATTCAAAGTTGCAAGTTACTATGTAGGAACAAGTTTGTATAGGTATTTCAAAGATGCCCAGAACTGAGCTAAACTTGGTATGTCTCCAACTCCTAGAAATATCTTCCTGCCCCATCTCCCTTACTTCCATCTAGTAAGGATCACATAATTTCTAACAAAGTTTTGACACAGATTCCCAATTCGGGCATTCAGAACATATAGCACGTTGCTGTAAGCAAGCACATTCTCATTCAAAGTTGCAAGTTACTATCTAGGAACAAGTTTGTATAGGTATTTCAAAGATGCCCAAAACTGAGCTAAATTTGGTATGTCTCCAACTTCTAGAAATAACTTCATGCCCCAACTCCCTTACTTCCAGCTAGTAAGGATCACATAATTTCTAACAAAGTTTTGACACATATTCCCAATTCGGACATTCAGAACATATAGCACGTTGCTGTAAGCAAGCACATTCTCATTCAAAGTTGCAAGTTACTATGTAGGGACAAGTTTGTATAGGTATTTCAAAGATGCCCAGAACTGAGCGAAACTTGGTATGTCTCCAACTCCTAGAAATAACTTCATGCCCCTTCTCCCTTACTTCCAGCTAGTAAGGATCACATAATTCCTAACAAAGTTTTGACACAGATTCCCAATACGGGCATTCAGAACATAGAGCACGTTGCTGTAAGCAAGCACATTCTCATTCAAAGTTGCAAGTTACTATGTAGGTACAAGTTTGTACAGGACTTTCAAAGATGCCCAAACTGAGCTAAACTTGGTATGTCTCCAACTCCTAGAAATAACTTCATTCCCCATTTCCCTTACTTCCAGCTAGTAAGGATCACATAATTCCTAAAAAAGATTTGACACAGATTCCCAATTCGGGCATTCAGAACATATAGGACGTTGCTTTAAGCAAGCACTTTCTCATTCCAAGTTGCAAGTTACTATGTAGGAATAAGTTTGTATAGGTATTTCAAAGATGCCCAGAACTGAGCTAAAGTGGGTATGTCTCCAACTCCTAGAAATAACTTCATGCCCCATCTCGCTTACTTCCAGCTAGTAAGGATCACATAATTCCTAACAAACATTGGACACAGATTCCCAATTCGGCCATTCAGAACATATAGCACGTTGCTGTAAGCAAGCACATTCTCATTCAAAGTTGCAAGTTACTATCTAGGAACAAGTTTGTATAGGTATTTCAAAGATGCCCAAAACTGAGCGAAACTTGGTATGTCTCCAACTCCTAGAAATAACTTCATGCCCCAACTCCCTTACTTCCAGCTAGTAAGGATCACATAATTTCTAACAAAGTTTTGACACAGATTCCCAATTCGGACATTCAGAACATATAGCACGTTGCAGTAAGCAAGCACATTCTCATTCAAAGTTGCAAGTTACTATGTAGGTACAAGTTTGTACAGGACTTTCAAAGATGCCCAAACTGAGCTAAACTTGGTATGTCTCCAATTCCTAGAAATAACTTCATTCCCCATTTCCCTTACTTCCAGCTAGTAAGGATCACATAATTCCTAAAAAAGATTTGACACAGATTCCCAATTCGGGCATTCAGAACATATAGGACGTTGCTTTAAGCAAGCACTTTCTCATTCCAAGTTGCAAGTTACTATGTAGGAATAAGTTTGTATAGGTATTTCAAAGATGCCCAGAACTGAGCTAAAGTGGGTATGTCTCCAACTCCTAGAAATAACTTCATGCCCCATCTCGCTTACTTCCAGCTAGTAAGAATCACATAATTCCTAACAAACATTGGACACAGATTCCCAATTCGGCCATTCAGAACATATAGCACGTTGCTGTAAGCAAGCACATTCTCATTCAAAGTTGCAAGTTACTATCTAGGAACAAGTTTGTATAGGTATTTCAAAGATGCCCAAAACTGAGCTAAACTTGGTATGTCTCCAACTCCTAGAAATAACTTCATGCCCCAACTCCCTTACTTCCAGCTAGTAAGGATCACATAATTTCTAACAAAGTTTTGACACAGATTCCCAATTCGGACATTCAGAACATATAGCACGTTGCAGTAAGCAAGCACATTCTCATTCAAAGTTGCAAGTTACTATGTAGGAACAAGTTTGTATAGGTATTTCAAAGATGCCCAGAACTGAGCTACACGTTGTATGTCTCCAACTCCTAGAAATAACTTCATGCCTCGTCTCCCTTACTTCCATCTAGTAAGGATCACATAATTTCTAACAAAGTTTTGACACAGATTCCCAATTCGGGCATTCAGAACATATAGCACGTTGTTGTAAGCAAGCACATTCTCATTCAAAGTTGCAAGTTACTATGTAGGAACAAGTTTATATAGGAATTTCATAGATGCCCAGAACTGAGCTAAACTTGGTATGTCTCCAACTCCTAGAAATAACTTCATGCCCCATCTCCCTTACTTCCAGCTAGTAAGGATCACATGATTCCTAACAAAGTTTTGACACTGATTCCCAATTCGGGCATTCAGAACATATAGCACGTTGCTGTAAGCAAGTACATTCTCATTCCAAGATGCAAGTTACTATGTAGGAACAAGTTTGTATAGGTATTTCAAAGATGCCCAGAACTGAGCTAAACTTGGTATGTCTCAAACTCCTAGAAATAACTTCATGCCCAATCTCCCTTACTTCCAGCTAGTAAGGATCACATAATTCCTAACAAAGTTTTGACACAGATTCCCAATTCGGGCATTCAGAACATATAGCACGGTGATGTAAGCAAGCACATTCTCATTCAAAGTTGCAAATTACTATGGTGGAACAAGTTTGTATAGGTATTTCAAAGATGCCCAGAACTGAGCTAAACGTTGTATGTCTCCAACTCCTAGAAATAACTTCATGCCCCATCTCCCTTACTTCCAGCTAGTAAGGATCACATAATTCCTAACAAAGTTTTGACACAGATTCCCAATTCGGGCATTCAGAACATATAGCACGTTGCTGTAAGCAAGCACATTCTCATTCAAAGTTGCAAGTTACTATGTAGGAACAAGTTTGTATAGGTATTTCAAAGATGCCCAGAACTGAGCTAAACTTGGTATGTCTCCAACTCCTAGAAATATCTTCCTGCCCCATCTCCCTTACTTCCATTTAGTAAGGATCACATAATTTCTAACAAAGTTTTGACACAGATTCCCAATTCGGGCATTCAGAACATATAGCACGTTGCTGTAAGCAAGCACATTCTCATTCAAAGTTGCAAGTTAATATCTAGGAACAAGTTTGTATAGGTATTTCAAAGATGCCCAAAACTGAGCTAAACTTGGTATGTCTCCAACTCCTAGAAATAACTTCATGCCGCAACTCCCTTACTTCCAGCTAGTAAGGATCACATAATTTCTAACAAAGTTTTGACACAGATTCCCAATTCGGACATTCAGAACATATAGCACGTTGCTGTAAGCAAGCACATTCTCATTCAAAGTTGCAAGTTACTATGTAGGAACAAGTTTGTATAGGTATTTCAAAGATGCCCAGAACAGAGCGAAACTTGGTATGTCTCCAACTCCTAGAAATAACTTCATGCCACTTCTGCCTTACTTCCAGTTAGTAAGGATCACATAATTCCTAACAAAGTTTTGACACAGATTCCCAATACGGGCATTCAGAACATATAGCACGTTGCTCTAAGCAAGCACATTCTCATTCAAAGTTGCAAGTTACTATGTAGGAACAAGTTTGTATAGGTATTTCAAAGATGCCCAGAACTGAGCTAAACTTGGTATGTCTCCAACTCCTAGAAATATCTTCCTGCCCCATCTCCCTTACTTCCATTTAGTAAGGATCACATAATTTCTAACAAAGTTTTGACACAGATTCCCAATTCGGGCATTCAGAACATATAGCACGTTGCTGTAAGCAAGCACATTCTCATTCAAAGTTGCAAGTTACTATCTAGGAACAAGTTTGTATAGGTATTTCAAAGATGCCCAAAACTGAGCTAAACGTTGTATGTCTCCAACTCCTAGAAATAACTTCATGCCCCAACTCCCTTACTTCCAGCTAGTAAGGATCACATAATTCCTAACAAAGTTTTGACACAGATTCCCAATTCGAACATTCAGAACATATAGCACGTTGCTGTAAGCAAGCACATTCTCATTCAAAGTTGCAAGTTACTATGTAGGAACAAGTTTGTATAGGTATTTCAAAGATGCCCAGAACTGAGCGAAACTTGGTATGTCTCCAACTCCTAGAAATAACTTCATGCCCCTTCTCCCTTACTTCCAGCTAGTAAGGATCACATAATTCCTAACAAAGTTTTGACACAGATTCCCAATACGGGCATTCAGAACATAGAGCACGTTGCTGTAAGCAAGCACATTCTCATTCAAAGTTGCAAGTTACTATGTAGGTACAAGTTTGTACAGGACTTTCAAAGATGCCCAGAACTGAGCAAAACTTGGTATGTCTCCAACTCCTAGAAATAACTTCATGCCCCATCTCCCTTACTTCCAGCTAGTAAGGATCACATAATTCCTAAAAAAGATTTGACACAGATTCCCAATTCGGGCATTCAGAACATATAGGACGTTGCTTTAAGCAAGCACTTTCTCATTCCAAGTTGCAAGTTACTATGTAGGAATAAGTTTGTATAGGTATTTCAAAGATGCCCAGAACTGAGCTACAGTGGGTATGTCTCCAACTCCTAGAAATAACTTCATGCCCCATCTCGCTTACTTCCAGCTAGTAAGGATCACATAATTCCTAATAAACATTGGACACAGATTCCCAATTCGGCCATTCAGAACATATAGCACGTTGCAGTAAGCAAGCACATTCTCATTCAAAGTTGCAAGTTACTATGTAGGAACAAGTTTGTATAGGTATTTCAAAGATGCCCAGAACTGAGCTACACGTTGTATGTCTCCAACTCCTAGAAATAACTTCATGCCCCATCTCCCTTACTTCCAGCTAGTAAGGATCACATAATTCCTAACAAAGTTTTGACACAGATTCCCAATTCGGGCATTCAGAACATATAGCACGTTGCTGTAAGCAAGCACATTCTCATTCAAAGTTGCAAGTTACTATGTAGGAACAAGTTTGTATAGGTATTTCAAAGATGCCCAGAACTGAGCTAAACTTGGTATGTCTCCAACTCCTAGAAATATCTTCCTGCCCCATCTCCCTTACTTCCATTTAGTAAGGATCACATAATTTCTAACAAAGTTTTGACACAGATTCCCAATTCGGGCATTCAGAACATATAGCACGTTGCTGTAAGCAAGCACATTCTCATTCAAAGTTGCAAGTTACTATCTAGGAACAAGTTTGTATAGGTATTTCAAAGATGCCCAAAACTGAGCTAAACTTGGTATGTCTCCAACTCATAGAAATAACTTCATGCCCCAACTCCCTTACTTCCAGCTAGTAAGGATCACATAATTTCTAACAAAGTTTTGACACAGATTCCCAATTCGGACATTCAGAACATATAGCACGTTGCTGTAAGCAAGCACATTCTCATTCAAAGTTGCTAGTTACTATCTAGGAACAAGTTTGTATAGGTATTTCAAAGATGCCCAGAACTGAGCGAAACTTGGTATGTCTCCAACTCCTAGAAATAACTTCATGCCCCTTCTCCCTTACTTCCAGCTAGTAAGGATCACATAATTCCTAACAAAGTTTTGACACAGATTCCCAATACGGGCATTCAGAACATATAGCACGTTGCTGTAAGCAAGCACATTCTCATTCAAAGTTGCAAGTTACTATGTAGGTACAAGTTTGTACAGGACTTTCCAAGATGCCCAGAACTGAGCTAAACTTGGTATGTCTCCAACTCCTAGAAATAACTTCATTCCCCATTTCCCTTACTTCCAGCTAGTCAGGATCACATAATTCCTAACAAAGATTTGACACAGATTCCCAATTCGGGCATTCAGAACATATAGGACGTTGCTTTAAGCAAGCACTTTCTCATTCCAAGTTGCAAGTTACTATGTAGGAACAAGTTTGTATAGGTATTTCAAAGATGCCCAGAACTGAGCTAAAGTGGGTATGTCTCCAACTCCTAGAAATAACTTCATGCCCCATCTCGCTTACGTCCAGCTAGTAAGGATCACATAATTCCTAACAAACATTTGACACAGATTCCCAATTCGGCCATTCAGAACATATAGCACGTTCCTGTAAGCAAGCACATTCTCATTCAAAGTTGCAAGTTACTATGTAGGAACAAGTTTGTATAGGTATTTCAAAGATGACCAGAACTGAGCGAAACTTGGTATGTGTCCAACTCCTAGAATTAACTTCATGCCGAATCTCCCTTACTTCCAGCTAGTAAGGATCACATAATTCCTAACAAAGTTTTGACACAGATTCCCAATTCGGGCATTCAGAACATATAGCACGTTTTGTAAGCAAGCACATTCTCATTTCAAGTAGCAAGTTACTATGTAGGAACAAGTTTGTATAGGTATTTCAAAGATGCCTAGAACTGAGCTACACGTTGTATGTCTCCAACTCCTAGAAATAACTTCATGCCCCGTCTCCCTTACTTCCATCTAGTAAGGATCACATAATTTCTAACAAAGTTTTCACACAGATTCCCTATTCGGGCATTCAGAACGTATAACACGTTGCTGTAAGCAAGCACATTCTCATTCAGAGTTGCAAGTTACTATGTAGGAACAAGTTTGTATAGGTATTTCCAAGATGCCCAGAATTGAGCTAAACTTGGTATGTCTCCAACTCCTAGAAATAACTTCATGCCCCATCTCCCTTACTTCCAGCTAGTAAGGATCACATAATTCCTAACAAAGTTTTGACACAGTTTCCCAATTCGGGCATTCAGAACATATAGCACGTTGCTGTAAGCAAGCACATTCTCATTCAAAGTTGCAAGTTACTATGTAGGAACAAGTTTGTATAGGTATTTCAAAGATGCCCAGAACTGAGCTAAACTTGGTATGTCTCCAACTCCTAGAAATATCTTCCTGCCCCATCTCCCTTACTTCCATCTAGTAAGGATCACATAATTTCTAACAAAGTTTTGACACAGATTCCCAATTCGGGCATTCAGAACATATAGCACGTTGCTGTAAGCAAGCACATTCTCATTCAAAGTTGCAAGTTACTATGTAGGAACAAGTTTGTATAGGTATTTCAAAGATGCCCAGAACTGAGCTAAACTTGGTATGTCTCCAACTCCTAGAAATATCTTCCTGCCCCATCTCCCTTACTTCCATCTAGTAAGGATCACATAATTTCTAACAAAGTTTTGACACAGATTCCCAATTCGGGCATTCAGAACATATAGCACGTTGCTGTAAGCAAGCACATTCTCATTCAAAGTTGCAAGTTACTATCTAGGAACAAGTTTGTATAGGTATTTCAAAGATGCCCAAAACTGAGCTAAACTTGGTATGTCTCCAACTCCTAGAAATATCTTCCTGCCCCATCTCCCTTACTTCCATCTAGTAAGGATCACACAATTTCTAACAAAGTTTTGACACAGATTCCCAATTCGGGCATTCAGAACATATAGCACGTTGCTGTAAGCAAGCACATTCTCATTCAAAGTTGCAAGTTACTATGTAGGAACAAGTTTGTATAGGTATTTCAAAGATGCCCAGAACTGAGCGAAACTTGGTATGTCTCCAACTCCTAGAAATAACTTCATGCCCCTTCTGCCTTACTTCCAGCTAGTAAGGATCACATAATTCCTAACAAAGTTTTGACACAGATTCCCAATACGGGCATTCAGAACATATAGCACGTTGCTCTAAGCAAGCACATTCTCATTCAAAGTTGCAAGTTACTATGTAGGAACAAGTTTGTATAGGTATTTCAAAGATGCCCAGAACTGAGCTAAACTTGGTATGTCTCCAACTCCTAGAAATATCTTCCTGCCCCATCTCCCTTACTTCCATTTAGTAAGGATCACATAATTTCTAACAAAGTTTTGACACAGATTCCCAATTCGGGCATTCAGAACATATAGCACGTTGCTGTAAGCAAGCACATTCTCATTCAAAGTTGCAAGTTACTATCTAGGAACAAGTTTGTATAGGTATTTCAAAGATGCCCAAAACTGAGCTAAACGTTGTATGTCTCCAACTCCTAGAAATAACTTCATGCCCCAACTCCCTTACTTCCAGCTAGTAAGGATCACATAATTTCTAACAAAGTTTTGACACAGATTCCCAATTCGAACATTCAGAACATATAGCACGTTGCTGTAAGCAAGCACATTCTCATTCAAAGTTGCAAGTTACTATGTAGGAACAAGTTTGTATAGGTATTTCAAAGATGCCCAGAACTGAGCGAAACTTGGTATGTCTCCAACTCCTAGAAATAACTTCATGCCCCTTCTCCCTTACTTCCAGCTAGTAAGGATCACATAATTCCTAACAAAGTTTTGACACAGATTCCCAATACGGGCATTCAGAACATAGAGCACGTTGCTGTAAGCAAGCACATTCTCATTCAAAGTTGCAAGTTACTATGTAGGTACAAGTTTGTACAGGACTTTCAAAGATGCCCAGAACTGAGCTAAACTTGGTATGTCTCCAACTCCTAGAAATAACTTCATGCCCCATCTCCCTTACTTCCAGCTAGTAAGGATCACATAATTCCTAAAAAAGATTTGACACAGATTCCCAATTCGGGCATTCAGAACATATAGGACGTTGCTTTAAGCAAGCACTTTCTCATTCCAAGTTGCAAGTTACTATGTAGGAATAAGTTTGTATAGGTATTTCAAAGATGCCCAGAACTGAGCTACAGTGGGTATGTCTCCAACTCCTACAAATAACTTCATGCCCCATCTCGCTTACTTCCAGCTAGTAAGGATCACATAATTCCTAATAAACATTGGACACAGA
Source organism: Diceros bicornis minor (assembly GCF_020826845.1). Classification (NCBI taxonomy): domain Eukaryota; kingdom Metazoa; phylum Chordata; class Mammalia; order Perissodactyla; family Rhinocerotidae; genus Diceros; species Diceros bicornis. The sequence goes on from NC_080779.1 coordinate 1,567,064, forward strand.
TTCCCAATTCGGCCATTCAGAACATATAGCACGTTGCTGTAAGCAAGCACATTCTCATTCAAAGTTGCAAGTTACTATCTAGGAACAAGTTTGCATAGGTATTTCAAAGATGCCCAAAACTGAGCTAAACTTGGTATGTCTCCAACTCCTAGAAATAACTTCATGCCCCAACTCCCTTACTTCCAGCTAGTAAGGATCACATAATTTCTAACAAAGTTTTGACACAGATTTCCAATTCGGACATTCAGAACATATAGCACGTTGCAGTAAGCAAGCACATTCTCATTCAAAGTTGCAAGTTACTATGTAGGAACAAGTTTGTATAGGTATTTCAAAGATGCCCAGAACTGAGCTACACGTTGTATGTCTCCAACTCCTAGAAATAACTTCATGCCCCATCTCCCTTACTTCCAGCTAGTAAGGATCACATAATTCCTAACAAAGTTTTGACACAGATTCCCAATTCGGGCATTCAGAACATATAGCACGTTGCTGTAAGCAAGCACATTCTCATTCAAAGTTGCAAGTTACTATGTAGGAACAAGTTTGTATAGGTATTTCAAAGATGCCCAGAACTGAGCTAAACTTGGTATGTCTCCAACTCCTAGAAATATCTTCCTGCCCCATCTCCCTTACTTCCATTTAGTAAGGATCACATAATTTCTAACAAAGTTTTGACACAGATTCCCAATTCGGGCATTCAGAACATATAGCACGTTGCTGTAAGCAAGCACATTCTCATTCAAAGTTGCAAGTTACTATCTAGGAACAAGTTTGTATAGGTATTTCAAAGATGCCCAAAACTGAGCTAAACTTGGTATGTCTCCAACTCATAGAAATAACTTCATGCCCCAACTCCCTTACTTCCAGCTAGTAAGGATCACATAATTTCTAACAAAGTTTTGACACAGATTCCCAATTCGGACATTCAGAACATATAGCACGTTGCTGTAAGCAAGCACATTCTCATTCAAAGTTGCTAGTTACTATCTAGGAACAAGTTTGTATAGGTATTTCAAAGATGCCCAGAACTGAGCGAAACTTGGTATGTCTCCAACTCCTAGAAATAACTTCATGCCCCTTCTCCCTTACTTCCAGCTAGTAAGGATCACATAATTCCTAACAAAGTTTTGACACAGATTCCCAATACGGGCATTCAGAACATATAGCACGTTGCTGTAAGCAAGCACATTCTCATTCAAAGTTGCAAGTTACTATGTAGGTACAAGTTTGTACAGGACTTTCAAAGATGCCCAGAACTGAGCTAAACTTGGTATGTCTCCAACTCCTAGAAATAACTTCATTCCCCATTTCCCTTACTTCCAGCTAGTCAGGATCACATAATTCCTAACAAAGATTTGACACAGATTCCCAATTCGGGCATTCAGAACATATAGGACGTTGCTTTAAGCAAGCACTTTCTCATTCCAAGTTGCAAGTTACTATGTAGGAACAAGTTTGTATAGGTATTTCAAAGATGCCCAGAACTGAGCTAAAGTGGGTATGTCTCCAACTCCTAGAAATAACTTCATGCCCCATCTCGCTTACGTCCAGCTAGTAAGGATCACATAATTCCTAACAAACATTTGACACAGATTCCCAATTCGGCCATTCAGAACATATAGCACGTTCCTGTAAGCAAGCACATTCTCATTCAAAGTTGCAAGTTACTATGTAGGAACAAGTTTGTATAGGTATTTCAAAGATGACCAGAACTGAGCGAAACTTGGTATGTGTCCAACTCCTAGAATTAACTTCATGCCGAATCTCCCTTACTTCCAGCTAGTAAGGATCACATAATTCCTAACAAAGTTTTGACACAGATTCCCAATTCGGGCATTCAGAACATATAGCACGTTCTGTAAGCAAGCACATTCTCATTTCAAGTAGCAAGTTACTATGTAGGAACAAGTTTGTATAGGTATTTCAAAGATGCCTAGAACTGAGCTACACGTTGTATGTCTCCAACTCCTAGAAATAACTTCATGCCCCGTCTCCCTTACTTCCATCTAGTAAGGATCACATAATTTCTAACAAAGTTTTCACACAGATTCCCTATTCGGGCATTCAGAACGTATAACACGTTGCTGTAAGCAAGCACATTCTCATTCAAAGTTGCAAGTTACTATGTAGGAACAAGTTTGTATAGGTATTTCCAAGATGCCCAGAATTGAGCTAAACTTGGTATGTCTCCAACTCCTAGAAATAACTTCATGCCCCATCTCCCTTACTTCCAGCTAGTAAGGATCACATAATTCCTAACAAAGTTTTGACACAGTTTCCCAATACGGGCATTCAGAACATATAGCACGTTGCTGTAAGCAAGCACATTCTCATTCAAAGTTGCAAGTTACTATGTAGGAACAAGTTTGTATAGGTATTTCAAAGATGCCCAGAACTGAGCTAAACTTGGTATGTCTCCAACTCCTAGAAATATCTTCCTGCCCCAACTCCCCTACTTCCAGCTAGTAAGGATCACATAATTCCTAACAAAGTTTTGACACAGATTCCCAATACGGGCATTCAGAACATATAGCACGTTGCTGTAAGCAAGCACATTCTCATTCAAAGTTGCAAGTTACTATGTAGGTACAAGTTTGTACAGGACTTTCAAAGATGCCCAAACTGAGCTAAACTTGGTATGTCTCCAACTCCTAGAAATAACTTCATTCCCCATTTCCCTTACTTCCAGCTAGTAAGGATCACATAATTCCTAAAAAAGATTTGACACAGATTCCCAATTCGGGCATTCAGAACATATAGGACGTTGCTTTAAGCAAGCACTTTTTCATTCCAAGTTGCAAGTTACTATGTAGGAATAAGTTTGTATAGGTATTTCAAAGATGCCCAGAACTGAGCTACAGTGGGTATGTCTCCAACTCCTAGAAATAACTTCATGCCCCATCTCGCTTACTTCCAGCTAGTAAGGATCACATAATTCCTAATAAACATTGGACACAGATTCCCAATTCGGCCATTCAGAACATATAGCACGTTGCTGTAAGCAAGCACATTCTCATTCAAAGTTGCAAGTTACTATCTAGGAACAAGTTTGCATAGGTATTTCAAAGATGCCCAAAACTGAGCTAAACTTTGTATGTCTCCAACTCCTAGAAATAACTTCATGCCCCAACTCCCTTACTTCCAGCTAGTAAGGATCACATAATTTTTAACAAAGTTTTGACACAGATTCCCAATTCGGACATTCAGAACATATAGCACGTTGCAGTAAGCAAGCACATTCTCATTCAAAGTTGCAAGTTACTATGTAGGAACAAGTTTGTATAGGTATTTCAAAGATGCCCAGAACTGAGCTACACGTTGTATGTCTCCAACTCCTAGAAATAACTTCATGCCCCATCTCCCTTACTTCCAGCTAGTAAGGATCACATAATTCCTAACAAAGTTTTGACACAGATTCCCAATTCGGGCATTCAGAACATATAGCACGTTGCTGTAAGCAAGCACATTCTCATTCAAAGTTGCAAGTTACTATGTAGGTACAAGTTTGTACAGGACTTTCAAAGATGCCCAAACTGAGCTAAACTTGGTATGTCTCCAACTCCTAGAAATAACTTCATGCCCCATCTCCCTTACTTCCAGCTAGTAAGGATCACATAATTCCTAAAAAAGATTTGACACAGATTCCCAATTCGGGCATTCAGAACATATAGGACGTTGCTTTAAGCAAGCACTTTCTCATTCCAAGTTGCAAGTTACTATGTAGGAATAAGTTTGTATAGGTATTTCAAAGATGCCCAGAACTGAGCTACAGTGGGTATGTCTCCAACTCCTAGAAATAACTTCATGCCCCATCTCGCTTACTTCCAGCTAGTAAGGATCACATAATTCCTAATAAACATTGGACACAGATTCCCAATTCGGCCATTCAGAACATATAGCACGTTGCTGTAAGCAAGCACATTCTCATTCAAAGTTGCAAGTTACTATCTAGGAACAAGTTTGCATAGGTATTTCAAAGATGCCCAAAACTGAGCTAAACTTGGTATGTCTCCAACTCCTAGAAATAACTTCATGCCCCAACTCCCTTACTTCCAGCTAGTAAGGATCACATAATTTCTAACAAAGTTTTGACACAGATTCCCAATTCGGACATTCAGAACATATAGCACGTTGCAGTAAGCAAGCACATTCTCATTCAAAGTTGCAAGTTACTATGTAGGAACAAGTTTGTATAGGTATTTCAAAGATGCCCAGAACTGAGCTACACGTTGTATGTCTCCAACTCCTAGAAATAACTTCATGCCCCATCTCCCTTACTTCCAGCTAGTAAGGATCACATAATTCCTAACAAAGTTTTGACACAGATTCCCAATTCGGGCATTCAGAACATATAGCACGTTGCTGTAAGCAAGCACATTCTCATTCAAAGTTGCAAGTTACTATGTAGGAACAAGTTTGTATAGGTATTTCAAAGATGCCCAGAACTGAGCTAAACTTGGTATGTCTCCAACTCCTAGAAATATCTTCCTGCCCCATCTCCCTTACTTCCATTTAGTAAGGATCACATAATTTCTAACAAAGTTTTGACACAGATTCCCAATTCGGGCATTCAGAACATATAGCACGTTGCTGTAAGCAAGCACATTCTCATTCAAAGTTGCAAGTTACTATGTAGGAACAAGTTTGTATAGGTATTTCAAAGATGCCCAAAACTGAGCTAAACTTGGTATGTCTCCAACTCATAGAAATAACTTCATGCCCCAACTCCCTTACTTCCAGCTAGTAAGGATCACATAATTTCTAACAAAGTGTTGACACAGATTCCCAATTCGGACATTCAGAACATATAGCACGTTGCTGTAAGCAAGCACATTCTCATTCAAAGTTGCAAGTTACTATGTAGGTACAAGTTTGTACAGGACTTTCAAAGATGCCCAGAACTGAGCTAAACTTGGTATGTCTCCAACTCCTAGAAATAACTTCATTCCCCATTTCCCTTACTTCCAGCTAGTCAGGATCACATAATTCCTAACAAAGATTTGACACAGATTCCCAATTCGGGCATTCAGAACATATAGGACGTTGCTTTAAGCAAGCACTTTCTCATTCCAAGTTGCAAGTTACTATGTAGGAACAAGTTTGTATAGGTATTTCAAAGATGCCCAGAACTGAGCTAAAGTGGGTATGTCTCCAACTCCTAGAAATAACTTCATGCCCCATCTCGCTTACGTCCAGCTAGTAAGGATCACATAATTCCTAACAAACATTTGACACAGATTCCCAATTCGGCCATTCAGAACATATAGCACGTTCCTGTAAGCAAGCACATTCTCATTCAAAGTTGCAAGTTACTATGTAGGAACAAGTTTGTATAGGTATTTCAAAGATGACCAGAACTGAGCGAAACTTGGTATGTGTCCAACTCCTAGAATTAACTTCATGCCGAATCTCCCTTACTTCCAGCTAGTAAGGATCACATAATTCCTAACAAAGTTTTGACACAGATTCCCAATTCGGGCATTCAGAACATATAGCACGTTCTGTAAGCAAGCACATTCTCATTTCAAGTAGCAAGTTACTATGTAGGAACAAGTTTGTATAGGTATTTCAAAGATGCCTAGAACTGAGCTACACGTTGTATGTCTCCAACTCCTAGAAATAACTTCATGCCCCGTCTCCCTTACTTCCATCTAGTAAGGATCACATAATTTCTAACAAAGTTTTCACACAGATTCCCTATTCGGGCATTCAGAACGTATAACACGTTGCTGTAAGCAAGCACATTCTCATTCAAAGTTGCAAGTTACTATGTAGGAACAAGTTTGTATAGGTATTTCCAAGATGCCCAGAATTGAGCTAAACTTGGTATGTCTCCAACTCCTAGAAATAACTTCATGCCCCATCTCCCTTACTTCCAGCTAGTAAGGATCACATAATTCCTAACAAAGTTTTGACACAGTTTCCCAATTCGGGCATTCAGAACATATAGCACGTTGCTGTAAGCAAGCACATTCTCATTCAAAGTTGCAAGTTACTATGTAGGAACAAGTTTGTATAGGTATTTCAAAGATGCCCAGAACTGAGCTAAACTTGGTATGTCTCCAACTCCTAGAAATATCTTCCTGCCCCATCTCCCTTACTTCCATCTAGTAAGGATCACATAATTTCTAACAAAGTTTTGACACAGATTCCCAATTCGGGCATTCAGAACATATAGCACGTTGCTGTAAGCAAGCACATTCTCATTCAAAGTTGCAAGTTACTATCTAGGAACAAGTTTTTATAGGTATTTCAAAGATGCCCAAAACTGAGCTAAATTTGGTATGTCTCCAACTCCTAGAAATAACTTCATGCCCCAACTCCCTTACTTCCAGCTAGTAAGGATCACATAATTTCTAACAAAGTTTTGACACATATTCCCAATTCGGACATTCAGAACATATAGCACGTTGCTGTAAGCAAGCACATTCTCATTCAAAGTTGCAAGTTACTATGTAGGAACAAGTTTGTATAGGTATTTCAAAGATGCCCAGAACTGAGCGAAACTTGGTATGTCTCCAACTCCTAGAAATAACTTCATGCCCCTTCTCCCTTACTTCCAGCTAGTAAGGATCACATAATTTCTAACAAAGTTTTGACACAGATTCCCAATACGGGCATTCAGAACATATAGCACGTTGCTGTAAGCAAGCACATTCTCATTCAAAGTTGCAAGTTACTATCTAGGAACAAGTTTGTATAGGTATTTCAAAGATGCCCAAAACTGAGCTAAACTTGGTATGTCTCCAACTCATAGAAATAACTTCATGCCCCAACTCCCTTACTTCCATCTAGTAAGGATCACATAATTTCTAAAAAAGTTTTGACACAGATTCCCAATTCGGACATTCAGAACATATAGCACGTTGCTGTAAGCAAGCACATTCTCATTCAAAGTTGCTAGTTACTATCTAGGAACAAGTTTGTATAGGTATTTCAAAGATGCCCAGAACTGAGCGAAACTTGGTATGTCTCCAACTCCTAGAAATAACTTCATGCCCCTTCTCCCTTACTTCCAGCTAGTAAGGATCACATAATTCCTAACAAAGTTTTGACACAGATTCCCAATACGGGCATTCAGAACATATAGCACGTTGCTGTAAGCAAGCACATTCTCATTCAAAGTTGCAAGTTACTATGTAGGTACAAGTTTGTACAGGACTTTCAAAGATGCCCAGAAGTGAGCTAAATTTGGTATGTCTCCAACTCCTAGAAATAACTTCATTCCCCATTTCCCTTACTTCCAGCTAGTCAGGATCACATAATTCCTAACAAAGATTTGACACAGATTCCCAATTCGGGCATTCAGAACATATAGGACGTTGCTTTAAGCAAGCACTTTCTCATTCCAAGTTGCAAGTTACTATGTAGGAACAAGTTTGTATAGGTATTTCAAAGATGCCCAGAACTGAGCTAAAGTGGGTATGTCTCCAACTCCTAGAAATAACTTCATGCCCCATCTCGCTTACGTCCAGCTAGTAAGGATCACATAATTCCTAACAAACATTTGACACAGATTCCCAATTCGGCCATTCAGAACATATAGCACGTTCCTGTAAGCAAGCACTTTCTCATTCAAAGTTGCAAGTTACTATGTAGGAACAAGTTTGTATAGGTATTTCAAAGATGACCAGAACTGAGCGAAACTTGGTATGTGTCCAACTCCTAGAATTAACTTCATGCCGAATCTCCCTTACTTCCAGCTAGTAAGGATCACATAATTCCTAACAAAGTTTTGACACAGATTCCCAATTCGGGCATTCAGAACATATAGCACGTTCTGTAAGCAAGCACATTCTCATTTCAAGTAGCAAGTTACTATGTAGGAACAAGTTTGTATAGGTATTTCAAAGATGCCTAGAACTGAGCTACACGTTGTATGTCTCCAACTCCTAGAAATAACTTCATGCCCCGTCTCCCTTACTTCCATCTAGTAAGGATCACATAATTTCTAACAAAGTTTTCACACAGATTCCCTATTCGGGCATTCAGAACGTATAACACGTTGCTGTAAGCAAGCACATTCTCATTCAAAGTTGCAAGTTACTATGTAGGAACAAGTTTGTATAGGTATTTCCAAGATGCCCAGAATTGAGCTAAACTTGGTATGTCTCCAACTCCTAGAAATAACTTCATGCCCCATCTCCCTTACTTCCAGCTAGTAAGGATCACATAATTCCTAACAAAGTTTTGACACAGTTTCCCAATTCGGGCATTCAGAACATATAGCACGTTGCTGTAAGCAAGCACATTCTCATTCAAAGTTGCAAGTTACTATGTAGGAACAAGTTTGTATAGGTATTTCAAAGATGCCCAGAACTGAGCTAAACTTGGTATGTCTCCAACTCCTAGAAATATCTTCCTGCCCCATCTCCCTTACTTCCATCTAGTAAGGATCACATAATTTCTAACAAAGTTTTGACACAGATTCCCAATTCGGGCATTCAGAACATATAGCACGTTGCTGTAAGCAAGCACATTCTCATTCAAAGTTGCAAGTTACTATCTAGGAACAAGTTTTTATAGGTATTTCAAAGATGCCCAAAACTGAGCTAAATTTGGTATGTCTCCAACTCCTAGAAATAACTTCATGCCCCAACTCCCTTACTTCCAGCTAGTAAGGATCACATAATTTCTAACAAAGTTTTGACACATATTCCCAATTCGGACATTCAGAACATATAGCACGTTGCTGTAAGCAAGCACATTCTCATTCAAAGTTGCAAGTTACTATGTAGGAACAAGTTTGTATAGGTATTTCAAAGATGCCCAGAACTGAGCGAAACTTGGTATGTCTCCAACTCCTAGAAATAACTTCATGCCCCTTCTCCCTTACTTCCAGCTAGTAAGGATCACATAATTTCTAACAAAGTTTTGACACAGATTCCCAATACGGGCATTCAGAACATATAGCACGTTGCTGTAAGCAAGCACATTCTCATTCAAAGTTGCAAGTTACTATCTAGGAACAAGTTTGTATAGGTATTTCAAAGATGCCCAAAACTGAGCTAAACTTGGTATGTCTCCAACTCATAGAAATAACTTCATGCCCCAACTCCCTTACTTCCATCTAGTAAGGATCACATAATTTCTAAAAAAGTTTTGACACAGATTCCCAATTCGGACATTCAGAACATATAGCACGTTGCTGTAAGCAAGCACATTCTCATTCAAAGTTGCTAGTTACTATCTAGGAACAAGTTTGTATAGGTATTTCAAAGATGCCCAGAACTGAGCGAAACTTGGTATGTCTCCAACTCCTAGAAATAACTTCATGCCCCTTCTCCCTTACTTCCAGCTAGTAAGGATCACATAATTCCTAACAAAGTTTTGACACAGATTCCCAATACGGGCATTCAGAACATATAGCACGTTGCTGTAAGCAAGCACATTCTCATTCAAAGTTGCAAGTTACTATGTAGGTACAAGTTTGTACAGGACTTTCAAAGATGCCCAGAACTGAGCTAAACTTGGTATGTCTCCAACTCCTAGAAATAACTTCATTCCCCATTTCCCTTACTTCCAGCTAGTCAGGATCACATAATTCCTAACAAAGATTTGACACAGATTCCCAATTCGGGCATTCAGAACATATAGGACGTTGCTTTAAGCAAGCACTTTCTCATTCCAAGTTGCAAGTTACTATGTAGGAACAAGTTTGTATAGGTATTTCAAAGATGCCCAGAACTGAGCTAAAGTGGGTATGTCTCCAACTCCTAGAAATAACTTCATGCCCCATCTCGCTTACGTCCAGCTAGTAAGGATCACATAATTCCTAACAAACATTTGACACAGATTCCCAATTCGGCCATTCAGAACATATAGCACGTTCCTGTAAGCAAGCACATTCTCATTCAAAGTTGCAAGTTACTATGTAGGAACAAGTTTGTATAGGTATTTCAAAGATGACCAGAACTGAGCGAAACTTGGTATGTGTCCAACTCCTAGAATTAACTTCATGCCGCATCTCCCTTACTTCCAGCTAGTAAGGATCACATAATTCCTAACAAAGTTTTGACACAGATTCCCAATTCGGGCATTCAGAACATATAGCACGTTCTGTAAGCAAGCACATTCTCATTTCAAGTAGCAAGTTACTATGTAGGAACAAGTTTGTATAGGTATTTCAAAGATGCCTAGAACTGAGCTACACGTTGTATGTCTCCAACTCCTAGAAATAACTTCATGCCCCGTCTCCCTTACTTCCATCTAGTAAGGATCACATAATTTCTAACAAAGTTTTCACACAGATTCCCTATTCGGGCATTCAGAACGTATAACACGTTGCTGTAAGCAAGCACATTCTCATTCAAAGTTGCAAGTTACTATGTAGGAACAAGTTTGTATAGGTATTTCCAAGATGCCCAGAATTGAGCTAAACTTGGTATGTCTCCAACTCCTAGAAATAACTTCATGCCCCATCTCCCTTACTTCCAGCTAGTAAGGATCACATAATTCCTAACAAAGTTTTGACACAGTTTCCCAATTCGGGCATTCAGAACATATAGCACGTTGCTGTAAGCAAGCACATTCTCATTCAAAGTTGCAAGTTACTATGTAGGAACAAGTTTGTATAGGTATTTCAAAGATGCCCAGAACTGAGCTAAACTTGGTATGTCTCCAACTCCTAGAAATATCTTCCTGCCCCATCTCCCTTACTTCCATCTAGTAAGGATCACATAATTTCTAACAAAGTTTTGACACATATTCCCAATTCGGGCATTCAGAACATATAGCACGTTGCTGTAAGCAAGCACATTCTCATTCAAAGTTGCAAGTTACTATCTAGGAACAAGTTTGTATAGGTATTTCAAAGATGCCCAAAACTGAGCTAAATTTGGTATGTCTCCAACTCCTAGAAATAACTTCATGCCCCAACTCCCTTACTTCCAGCTAGTAAGGATCACATAATTTCTAACAAAGTTTTGACACAGATTCCCAATTGGGACATTCAGAACATATAGCACGTTGCTGTAAGCAAGCACATTCTCATTCAAAGTTGCAAGTTACTATGTAGGAACAAGTTTGTATAGGTATTTCAAAGATGCCCAGAACTGAGCGAAACTTGGTATGTCTCCAACTCCTAGAAATAACTTCATGCCCCTTCTCCCTTACTTCCAGCTAGTAAGGATCACATAATTCCTAACAAAGTTTTGACACAGATTCCCAATACGGGCATTCAGAACATATAGCACGTTGCTGTAAGCAAGCACATTCTCATTCAAAGTTGCAAGTTACTATGTAGGTACAAGTTTGTACAGGACTTTCAAAGATGCCCAAACTGAGCTAAACTTGGTATGTCTCCAACTCCTAGAAATAACTTCATTCCCCATTTCCCTTACTTCCAGCTAGTAAGGATCACATAATTCCTAAAAAAGATTTGACACAGATTCCCAATTCGGGCATTCAGAACATATAGGACGTTGCTTTAAGCAAGCACTTTTTCATTCCAAGTTGCAAGTTACTATGTAGGAATAAGTTTGTATAGGTATTTCAAAGATGCCCAGAACTGAGCTACAGTGGGTATGTCTCCAACTCCTAGAAATAACTTCATGCCCCATCTCGCTTACTTCCAGCTAGTAAGGATCACATAATTCCTAATAAACATTGGACACAGATTCCCAATTCGGCCATTCAGAACATATAGCACGTTGCTGTAAGCAAGCACATTCTCATTCAAAGTTGCAAGTTACTATCTAGGAACAAGTTTGCATAGGTATTTCAAAGATGCCCAAAACTGAGCTAAACTTGGTATGTCTCCAACTCCTAGAAATAACTTCATGCCCCAACTCCCTTACTTCCAGCTAGTAAGGATCACATAATTTCTAACAAAGTTTTGACACAGATTCCCAATTCGGACATTCAGAACATATAGCACGTTGCAGTAAGCAAGCACATTCTCATTCAAAGTTGCAAGTTACTATGTAGGAACAAGTTTGTATAGGTATTTCAAAGATGCCCAGAACTGAGCTACACGTTGTATGTCTCCAACTCCTAGAAATAACTTCATGCCCCATCTCCCTTACTTCCAGCTAGTAAGGATCACATAATTCCTAACAAAGTTTTGACACAGATTCCCAATTCGGGCATTCAGAACATATAGCACGTTGCTGTAAGCAAGCACATTCTCATTGAAAGTTGCAAGTTACTATGTAGGAACAAGTTTGTATAGGTATTTCAAAGATGCCCAGAACTGAGCTAAACTTGGTATGTCTCCAACTCCTAGAAATATCTTCCTGCCCCATCTCCCTTACTTCCATTTAGTAAGGATCACATAATTTCTAACAAAGTTTTGACACAGATTCCCAATTCGGGCATTCAGAACATATAGCACGTTGCTGTAAGCAAGCACATTCTCATTCAAAGTTGCAAGTTACTATCTAGGAACAAGTTTGTAGAGGTATTTCAAAGATGCCCAAAACTGAGCTAAACTTGGTATGTCTCCAACTCATAGAAATAACTTCATGCCCCAACTCCCTTACTTCCATCTAGTAAGGATCACATAATTTCTAAAAAAGTTTTGACACAGATTCCCAATTAGGACATTCAGAACATATAGCACGTTGCTGTAAGCAAGCACATTCTCATTCAAAGTTGCTAGTTACTATCTAGGAACAAGTTTGTATAGGTATTTCAAAGATGCCCAGAACTGAGCGAAACTTGGTATGTCTCCAACTCCTAGAAATAACTTCATGCCCCTTCTCCCTTACTTCCAGCTAGTAAGGATCACATAATTCCTAACAAAGTTTTGACACAGATTCCCAATACGGGCATTCAGAACATATAGCACGTTGCTGTAAGCAAGCACATTCTCATTCAAAGTTGCAAGTTACTATGTAGGTACAAGTTTGTTCAGGACTTTCAAAGATGCCCAGAACTGAGCTAAACTTGGTATGTCTCCAACTCCTAGAAATAACTTCATTCCCCATTTCCCTTACTTCCAGCTAGTCAGGATCACATAATTCCTAACAAAGATTTGACACAGATTCCCAATTCGGGCATTCAGAACATATAGGACGTTGCTTTAAGCAAGCACTTTCTCATTCCAAGTTGCAAGTTACTATGTAGGAACAAGTTTGTATAGGTATTTCAAAGATGCCCAGAACTGAGCTAAAGTGGGTATGTCTCCAACTCCTAGAAATAACTTCATGCCCCATCTCGCTTACGTCCAGCTAGTAAGGATCACATAATTCCTAATAAACATTGGACACAGATTCCCAATTCGGCCATTCAGAACATATAGCACGTTCCTGTAAGCAAGCACATTCTCATTCAAAGTTGCAAGTTACTATGTAGGAACAAGTTTGTATAGGTATTTCAAAGATGACCAGAACTGAGCGAAACTTGGTATGTGTCCAACTCCTAGAATTAACTTCATGCCGCATCTCCCTTACTTCCAGCTAGTAAGGATCACATAATTCCTAACAAAGTTTTGACACAGATTCCGAATTCGGGCATTCAGAACATATAGCACGTTCTGTAAGCAAGCACATTCTCATTTCAAGTAGCAAGTTACTATGTAGGAACAAGTTTGTATAGGTATTTCAAAGATGCCTAGAACTGAGCTACACGTTGTATGTCTCCAACTCCTAGAAATAACTTCATGCCCCGTCTCCCTTACTTCCATCTAGTAAGGATCACATAATTTCTAACAAAGTTTTCACACAGATTCCCTATTCGGGCATTCAGAACGTATAACACGTTGCTGTAAGCAAGCACATTCTCATTCAAAGTTGCAAGTTACTATGTAGGAACAAGTTTGTATAGGTATTTCCAAGATGCCCAGAATTGAGCTAAACTTGGTATGTCTCCAACTCCTAGAAATAACTTCATGCCCCATCTCCCTTACTTCCAGCTAGTAAGGATCACATAATTCCTAACAAAGTTTTGACACAGTTTCCCAATTCGGGCATTCAGAACATATAGCACGTTGCTGTAAGCAAGCACATTCTCATTCAAAGTTGCAAGTTACTATGTAGGAACAAGTTTGTATAGGTATTTCAAAGATGCCCAGAACTGAGCTAAACTTCGTATGTCTCCAACTCCTAGAAATATCTTCCTGCCCCATCTCCCTTACTTCCATCTAGTAAGGATCACATAATTTCTAACAAAGTTTTGACACAGATTCCCAATTCGGGCATTCAGAACATATAGCACGTTGCTGTAAGCAAGCACATTCTCATTCAAAGTTGCAAGTTACTATGTAGGAACAAGTTTGTATAGGTATTTCAAAGATGCCCAAAACTGAGCTAAATTTGGTATGTCTCCAACTCCTAGAAATAACTTCATGCCCCAACTCCCTTACTTCCAGCTAGTAAGGATCACATAATTTCTAACAAAGTTTTGACACAGATTCCCAATTGGGACATTCAGAACATATAGCACGTTGCTGTAAGCAAGCACATTCTCATTCAAAGTTGCAAGTTACTATGTAGGAACAAGTTTGTATAGGTATTTCAAAGATGCCCAGAACTGAGCGAAACTTGGTATGTCTCCAACTCCTAGAAATAACTTCATGCCCCTTCTCCCTTACTTCCAGCTAGTAAGGATCACATAATTCCTAACAAAGTTTTGACACAGATTCCCAATACGGGCATTCAGACCATATAGCACGTTGCTGTAAGCAAGCACATTCTCATTCAAAGTTGCAAGTTACTATGTAGGTACAAGTTTGTACAGGACTTTCAAAGATGCCCAGAACTGAGCTAAAATTGGTATGTCTCCAACTCCTAGAAATAACTTCATTCCCCATTTCCCTTACTTCCAGCTAGTAAGGATCACATAATTCCTAAAAAAAATTTGACACAGATTCCCAATTCGGGCATTCAGAACATATAGGACGTTGCTTTAAGCAAGCACTTTCTCATTCCAAGTTGCAAGTTACTATGTAGGAATAAGTTTGTATAGGTATTTCAAAGATGCCCAGAACTGAGCTAAAGTGGGTATGTCTCCAACTCCTAGAAATAACTTCATGCCCCATCTCGCTTACTTCCAGCTAGTAAGCATCACATAATTCCTAACAAACATTGGACACAGATTCCCAATTCGGCCATTCAGAACATATAGCACGTTGCTGTAAGCAAGCACATTCTCATTCAAAGTTGCAAGTTACTATCTAGGAATAAGTTTGTATAGGTATTTCAAAGATGCCCAAAACTGAGCTAAACTTGGTATGTCTCCAACTCCTAGAAATAACTTCATGCCCCAACTCCCTTACTTCCAGCTAGTAAGGATCACATAATTTCTAACAAAGTTTTGACACAGATTCCCAATTCGGACATTCAGAACATATAGTACGTTGCTGTAAGCAAGCACATTCTCATTCAAAGTTGCAAGTTACTCTGTAGGAACAAGTTTGTATAGGTATTTCAAAGATGCCCAGAACTGAGCGAAACTTGGTATGTCTCCAACTCCTAGAAATAACTTCATGCCCCTTCTCCCTTACTTCCAGCTAGTAAGGATCACATAATTCCTAACAAAGTTTTGACACAGATTCCCAATACGGGCATTCAGAACATATAGCACGTTGCTGTAAGCAAGCACATTCTCATTCAAAGTTGCAAGTTACTATGTAGGTACAAGTTTGTACAGGAATTTCAAAGATTCCCAGAACTGAGCTAAACTTGGTATGTCTCAAACTCCTAGAAATAACTTCATTCCCCATTTCCCTTACTTCCAGCTAGTAAGGATCACATAATTCCTAACAAAGATTTGACACAGATTCCCAATTCGGGCATTCAGAACATATAGGACGTTGCTTTAAGCAAGCACTTTCTCATTCCAAGTTGCAAGTTACTATGTAGGAACAAGTTTGTATAGGTATTTCAAAGATGCCCAAAACTGAGCTAAACTTGGTATGTCTCCAACTCCTAGAAATAACTTCATGCCCCAACTCCATTACTTCCAGCTAGTAAGGATCACATAATTTCTAACAAAGTTTTGACACAGATTCCCAATTCGGGCATTCAGAACATATAGTACGTTGCTGTAAGCAAGCACATTCTCATTCAAAGTTTCAAGTTACTATGTAGGAACAAGTTCGTATGGGACTTTCAAAGATCCCCAGAACTGAGCTAAAGTGGGTATGTCTGCAACTCCTAGAAATAACTTCAGGCCCCATCTCCCTCACTTCCAGCTAGTAAGGATCACAAAATTCCTAACAAAGTTTGGACACAGATTCCCAATTCGGGCATTCAGAACATATAGCACGTTGCTTGAAGCAAGCACTTTTCATTCCAAGTAGCAAGTTACAATGTAGGAACAAGTTTGTATAGGTATTTCAAAGATGCCCAGAACTGAGCTAAACTTGGTGTGTCTCCAACTCCTAGAAATAACATCAGGCCCCATCTCCCTCACTTCCAGCTAGTAAGGATCACATAATTCCTAACAAAGATTTGACACAGATTCCGAATTCGGGCATTCAGAACATATAGCACGTTGCTTTAAGCAAACATTTTCTCATTCCAAGTAGCACGTTAATATGTAGGAACAAGTTTGTATAGCTATTTCAAAGATGGGCAGAACTGAACTAAATTGGTATGTCTCCAACTCCTAGAAATAACTTCATGCCCCATCTCCCTTACTTCCAGCAAGTAAGGCTCACATAATTCCTAACAAATTTTTGACACAGATATCCCAATTCGGGCATTGAGAACATATAGCACCTTGATTTAAGCAAGCACTTTCTGATTCCAAGTAGCAAGTCACTATGTAGGAACAAGATTGTATAGGTATTTCAAAGAAACACAGAACTGAGCTAAATTGGTATGTCTCCAACTCCTAGAAATAACTTCATGCCCCATCTCCCTTACTTCCAGCTAGTAAGGATCACATAATTCCTAACAATGTTTTGACACAGATTCCCAATTCGGGCATTGAGAACATATAGCACCTTGATTTAAGCAAGCACTTTCTGATTTCAAATAGCAAGTCACTATGTAGGAACAAGATTGTATAGGTATTTCAAAGAAGCCAAGAACTGAGCTAAACTTGATATGTCTCCAACTCCTAGAAATAACTTCATGCCCCATCTCCCTTACTTCCAGCTAGTAAGGATCACATAATTCCTAACAAAGTATTGACACAGATTCCCAATTCGGGCATTCAGAACATATAGCACTTTGCTGTAAGCAAGCACATTCTCATTCAAAGTTGCAAGTTACTATGTAGGAACAAGTTTGTATAGGTATTTCAAAGATGCCCAGAATTGAGCTAAACTTGGTATGTGTCCAACTCCTAGAAATAACTTCATGCCCCATCTCCCTTACTTCAAGCTAGTAAGGATCACATAATTCCTAAGAAAGTTTTGACACAGATTCCCAATTCGGGCATTCAGAACATATAGCACGTTGCTTTAAGCAAGCACTTTCTCATTCCAAGTAGCAAGTTGCTATGTAGGAACAAGTTTGTATAGCTATTTCAAAGATGCCCAGAACTGAACTAAATTGGTATGTCTCCAACTCCTAGAAATAACTTCATGCCCCATCTCCCTTACTTCCAGCAAGTAAGGCTCACATAATTCCTAACAAATTTTTGACACAGATATCCCAATTCGGGCATTGAGAACATATAGCACCTTGATTTAAGCAAGCACTTTCTGATTCCAAGTAGCAAGTCACTATGTAGGAACAAGATTTTATATGTATTTCAAAGAAACACAGAACTGAGCTAAATTGGTATGTCTCCAACTCCTAGAAGTAACTTCATGCCCTATCTCGCTTCCTTCCATCTACTAAGGATCAAATAATTCCTAACAAAGTTTTGACACAGATTTCCAAATCGGGCATTCAGAACATATAGCACGTTGCTTTAAGCAAGCACTTTCTCATTCCAACTAGCAGGTTACTATGTAGGAACAAGTTTGTATAGGTATTTCAAAGATGCCCAGAACTGAGCTTAACTTGGTATGTCTCCAACTCTTAGAGATAACATCATGCCCCATCTCCCTTACTTCCAGCTAGTAAGGATCACATAATTCCTAACAAAGTTTTGACACAGATTCCCATTTCGGGCATTCAGAACATATACCACGTTGCTTTAAGCAAGCACTTTCTCATTCCTAGTAGCAAGTTACTATGTAGGAACAAGTGTGTATAGGTATTTCAAAGATGTCCAGAACTGAGCTAAACTTGGTATGTCTCCAACTCTTAGAGATAACATCATGCCCCATCTCCCTTACTTCCAGCTAGTAAGGATCACATAATTCCTAACAAAGTTTTGACACAGATTCCCAATTCGGGCATTCAGAACAGATACCACATTGCTTTAAGCAAGCACTTTCTCGTTCCAAGTAGCAAGTTACTATGTAGGAACAAGTTTGTATAGGTATTTCAAAGATGCCCAGAACTGAGCTAAACTTGGTATGTCTCCAACTCCTAGAAATAACTTCATGCCACATCTCCCTCACTTCCAACTAGTAAGGATCACATAACTCGTATCAATGTTTTGACACAAATTCCCAATTCGGGCATTCAGAACATATAGCACGTTGCTGTATGCAAGCACTTTCTCAATCAATGTTGCAGGTTACTATGTAGGAGCAAGTTTGTATAGGACTTTCAAAGATCCCCAGAATTGAGCTAAACTTGGTATGTCTCCAACTCCTAGAAATAACTTCTTGCCCCATCTCCTCTACTTCCAGCTAGTAAGGATCTCATAATTCCTAACAAATTTTTGACACAGATTCCCAATTCGGGCATTCAGAACATATAGCACGTTACTTTAAACAAGCACTTTCTCATTCCAAGGAGCAAGTCACTATGTAGGAACAAGTTTGTATAGGTATTTCAAAGATGCCGAGAACTGAGCCAAACATGGTATGTCACCAACTCCCTGAAATCACTTCATGCCCCATCTCCCTTACTTCCAGCTAGTATCATCACATAATTCCTAACAAAGTTCTGACACAGATTCCCAATTCGGGCATTCAGAACATATAGCACGTTGCTTTAAGCAAGCACTTTCTCATTCCAAGTAGCAAGTTACTATGTAGGAACAAGTTTGTATAGGTATTTCAAAGATGCCCAGAACTGAGCTAAACTTGGTGTGTCTCCAACTCCTAGAAATAACTTCAGGCCCCATCTCCCTCACTTCCAGCTAGTAAGGATCACATAATTCCTAACAAAGTTTTGACACAGTTCCCAATTCGGGCATTCAGAACATATAGCACGTTGCTTTAAGCAAGCACTTTCTCATTCCAAGCAGCAAGTTACTATGTAGGAACAAGTTTGTATAGGTACTTCAAAGATGCCCAGAACTGAGCTAAACTTGGTATGTCTCCAACTCCTAGAAATACCTTCATGCCCCATCACCCTTATTTCCAGCTAGTACGGATAACATAATTCCTAACAAAGTTTTGACACAGATTCCCAATTCGGGCATTCAGAACATATAGCACGTTGCTTTAAGCAAGCACTTTCTCATTCCAAGCAGCAAGTTACTATGTAGGAACAAGTTTGTATAGGTATTTCAAAGATGCCGAGAACTGAGCCAAACTTGCTATGTCTCCAACTCCTAGAAATAACATAGGGCCCCATCTCCCTCACTTCCAGCTAGTAAGGATCACATTATTCCTAACAAAGTTTTGACACAGATTCCCAATTCGGGCATTCAGAAAATATAGCACGTTGCTTTAAGCGAACATTTTCTCATTCCAAGTAGCACGTTAATATGTAGGAACAAGTTTGTATAGCTATTTCAAAGATGCCCAGTACTGAGCTAAACTTGGTATGTCTCCAACACCTAGAAATAACTTCATGCCCCATCTCCCTTACTTCCAGCTAGTAAGGTTCACATAATTCCTTACAAAGTTTTGACACAGATTCCCAATTCGGGCATTCAGAACATATAGCACGTTGCTTTAAGCAAGCACTTTCTCATTCCAAGTAGCAAGTTACTATGTAGGAACAAGTTTGTATAGGTATTTCAAGGAAGCCCAGAACTGAAGTAAACTTGGTATGTCTCCAACTCCTAGAAATAACTTCATGCCACGTCTCCCTTACTTCCAGCTAGTAAGGATCACATAATTCCAAACAAAGTTTTGACACAGATTCCCAATTCGTGCATTCAGAACATATAACACGTTGCTTTAAGCATGCACTTTCTCATTCCAAGTAGCAAGTTATTATTTAGGAACAAGTTTGTATAGGTATTTCAAAGATGCACAGAACTGAGCTACACTTGGTGCGTCTCCAACTCCTATAAATAACTTCAGGCCCCATCTCCCTTACGTCCAGCTAGTAAAGATCACATAATTTGTAAAAAAGTTTTGACACAGATTCCCAATTCCGGCATTCAGAACCTATAGCACGTTGCTTTAAGCAAGCACTTTCTCATTCCAAGTAGCAAGTTACTATGTAGGAACAAGTTTGTATAGGTATTTCAAAGATGCCGAGAACTGAGCTAAACTTGCTATGTCTCCAGCTCATAGAAATAACTTCAGGCCCCATCTCCCTCACTTCCAGCTAGTAAGGATCACATAATTCCTAACAAATATTTGACACAGATTCCCAATTCGAGCATTCAGAACATATAGCACTTTTCTTTAAGCAAATATTTTCTCATTCCAAGTAGCAAGTTACAATGTAGGAACAAGTTTTTATAGCTATTTCAAAGATGCCCAGTACTGAGCTAATCTTGGTATGTCTCCAACTCCTAGAAATAACTTCATGCCCCATCTCCCTTACTTCCAGCTAGTAAGGATCACATAATTCCTAACAAAGTTTTGACACAGATTCCCAATTCGGGCATTCAGAACATATACCACATTGCTTTAAGCAAGCACTTTCTCATTCCAAGTAGCAAGTTACTATGTAGGATCAAGTTTGTATAGGTATTTCAAGGAAGCCCAGAACTGAGCTAAACATAGTATGTCTCCAACTCCTAGAAATAACTTCATGCCCCATCTCCCTTACTTCCAGCTAGTAAGGATCACATAATTCCTAACAAAGTTTTGACACAGATTCCAAATTCGGGCATTCAGAACATATAGTACGTTACTGTAAGTAAGCACATTGTCATTCAAAGTTGCAAGTTACTATGTAGGAACAAGTTTGTATAGGTATTTCAAAGATCCCCAGAACTGAGCTAAACTTGGTATGTCTCCAACTCCTAGAAATACCTTCATGCCCCATCTCCCTTACTTCCAGCTAGTACGGATCACATAATTCCTAACAAAGTTTTGACACAGATTCCCAATTCGGGCATTCAGAACATATAGCACGTTGCTTTAAGCAAGCACTTTCTCATTCCAAGCAGCAAGTTACTATGTAGGAACAAGTTTGTATAGGTATTTCAAAGATGCCGAGAACTGAGCCAAACTTGCTATGTCTCCAACTCCTAGAAATAACATCGGGCCCCATCTCCCTCACTTCCAGCTAGTAAGGATCACATTATTCCTAACAAAGTTTTGACACAGATTCCCAATTCGGGCATTCAGAAAATATAACACGTTGCTTTAAGCGAACATTTTCTCATTCCAAGTAGCACGTTAATATGTAGGAACAAGTTTGTATAGCTATTTCAAAGATGCCCAGTACTGAGCTAAACTTGGTATGTCTCCAACACCTAGAAATAACTTCATGCCCCATCTCCCTTACTTCCAGCTAGTAAGGATCACATAATTACTTACAAAGTTTTGACACAGATTCGCAATTCGGGCATTCAGAACATATAGCACGTTGCTTTAAAAAAACATTTTCTCATTCCAAGTAGCAAGTTACTATGTGGGAACAAGTTTGTATAGCTATTTTAAAGATGCCCAGAACTGAAGTAAACTTGGTATGTCTCCAACTCCTAGAAATAACTTCATGCCCCGTCTCCCTTACTTCCAGCTAGTAAGGATCACATAATTCCAAACAAAGTTTTGACACAGATTCCCAATTCGTGCATTCAGAACATATAACACGTTGCTTTAAGCATGCACTTTCTCAATCCAAGTAGCAAGTTATTATGTAGGAACAAGTTTGTATAGGTATTTCAAAGATGCACAGAACAGAGCTACACTTGGTGCGTCTCCAACTCCTAGAAATAACTTCAGGCCCCATCTCCCTTACGTCCAGCTTGTAAAGATCACATAATTTGTAAAAAAGTTTTGACACAGATTCCCAATTCGGGCATTCAGAACCTATAGCACGTTGCTTTAAGCAAGCACTTTCTCATTCCAAGTAGCAAGTTACTATGTAGGAACAAGTTTGTATAGGTATTTCAAAGATGCCGAGAACTGAGCTAAACTTGCTATGACTCCAGCTCATAGAAATAACTTCAGGCCCCATCTCCCTCACTTCCAGCTAGTAAGGATCACATAATTCCTAACAAATATTTGACACAGATTCCCAATTCGAGCATTCAGAACATATAGCACTTTTCTTTAAGCAAGCATTTTCTCATTCCAAGTAGCAAGTTACTATGTAGAAACAAGTTTTTATAGCTATTTCAAAGATGCCCAGTACTGAGCTAAACTTGGTATGTCTCCAACTCCTAGAAATAACTTCATGCCCCATCTCCCTTACTTCCAGCTAGTAAGGATCACATAATTCCTAACAAAGTTTTGACACAGATTCCCAATTCGGGCATTCAGAACATATACCACATTGCTTTAAGCAAGCACTTTCTCATTCCAAGTAGCAAGTTACTATGTAGGATCAAGTTTGTATAGGTATTTCAAGGAAGCCCAGAACTGAGCTAAACGTAGTATGTCTCCAACTCCTAGAAATAACTTCATGCCCCATCTCCCTTACTTCCAGCTAGTAAGGATCACATAATTCCTAACAAAGTTTTGACACAGATTCCCAATTCGGGCATTCAGAACATATAGCACGTTACTGTAAGTAAGCACATTGTCATTCAAAGTTGCAAGTTACTATGTAGGAACAAGTTTGTATAGGTATTTCAAAGATCCCCAGAACTGAGCTAAACTTGGTATGTCTCCAACTCCTAGAAATAACTTCATGCCCCATCTCCCTTACTTCCAGCTAGTAAGGATGACATAATTCCTAACAAAGTTTTGACACAGATTCCCGATTCGGGCATTCAGGACATATAGCACGTTGCTGTAAGCAAGAACTTTCTCATTCAAAGTTGCAAGTTACTATGTAGGAGCAAGTTTGTTTAGGACTTTCAAAGGTCCCAAGAACTGAGCTAAACTTGTTATGTCTCCAACTCCTAGAAATCACTTCATGCCCCATCTCCCCTGCTTACAGCTAGTAAGGATCACATAATTCCTAACAAACTTTTGACACAGATTCCCAATTCGGGCATTCAGAACATATAGCACGTTGCTTTAAACAAGCACTTTCTCATTCCAAGTAGCAAGTCACTATGTAGGAACAGGTTTGTATAGGTAATTCAAAGATGCCCACAACTGAGCTAAACTTGGTATGTCTCCAACTCCTGGAAATAACTCCATGCCCCATCTCCCTTAAATCCAGCTAGTAAGGATCACATAATTCCTAACAAAGTTTTGACACAGATTCCCAATTCGGGCATTCAGAACATAGAGCACGTTGCTTTAAGCAAGTACATTCTCATTCAAAGTTTCAAGTTACTATGTAGGAACAAGTTCGTATAGGACTTTCAATGATGCCCAGAACTGAGCTAAAGTGGGTATGTCTCCAACTCCTAGAAATAACTTCAGGCCCCATCTCCCTCACTTCCAGCTAGTAAGGATCACACAATTCCTAACAAAGTTTTGACACAGATTCCCAATTCGAGCATTCAGAACATATAGCAGGTTGCTTTAAGCAAACATTTTATCATTCCAAGGAGCAAGTTACTATGTAGGAACAAGTTTGTATAGATATTTCAAAGAAGCCCAGAACTGAGCTAAACTTGGTCTGTCTCCAACTCCTAGAAATAACTTCACGCCCCATCTCCCTTACTTCCAACTAGTAAGGATCACATAATTCCTAAGAAAGTTTTGACACAGATTCCCGATTCGGGCATTCAGAACATATAGCACGTTGCTGTAAGCAAGAACTTTCTCATTCAGAGTTGCAAGTTACTATGTAGGATCAAGTTTGTTTAGGACTTTCAAAGGTCCCCAGAACTGAGCTAAACTTGTTATGTCTCCAACTCCTAGAAATCACTTCATGCCCCATCTCCCCTGCTTACAGCTAGTAAGGATCACATAATTCCTAACAAACTTTTGACACAGATTCCCAATTCGGGCATTCAGAACATATAGCACGTTGCTTTAAACAAGCACTTTCTCATTCCAAGTAGCAAGTCACTATGTAGGAACAGGTTTGTATAGGTAATTCAAAGATGCCCACAACTGAGCTAAACTTGGTATGTCTCCAACTCCTGGAAATAACTCCATGCCCCATCTCCCTTAAATCCAGCTAGTAAGGATCACATAATTCCTAACAAAGTTTTGACACAGATTCCCAATTCGGGCATTCAGAACATAGAGCACGTTGCTTTAAGCAAGCACATTCTCATTCAAAGTTTCAAGTTACTATGTAGGAACAAGTTCGTATAGGACTTTCAAAGATGCCCAGAACTGAGCTAAAGTGGGTATGTCTCCAACTCCTAGAAATAACTTCAGGCCCCATCTCCCTCACTTCCAGCTAGTAAGGATCACACAATTCCTAACAAAGTTTTGACACAGATTCCCAATTCGAGCATTCAGAACATATAGCAGGTTGCTTTAAGCAAACATTTTATCATTCCAAGGAGCAAGTTACTATGTAGGAACAAGTTTGTATAGGTATTTCAAAGAAGCCCAGAACTGAGCTAAACTTGGTCTGTCTCCAACTCCTAGAAATAACTTCACGCCCCATCTCCCTTACTTCCAACTAGTAAGGATCACATAATTCCTAACAAAGTTTTGACACAGATTCCCAATTCGGGCATTCAGAACATTTAGCACGTTGCTTTAAGCAGGCACTTTCTCATTCCAAGTAGCAAGTTACTATGAAGAAACAAGTTTGTATAGGTACTTCAAAGATGCCCAGAACTGAGCTAAACTTGGTATGTCTCCAACTCCTAGAAATAACTTCATGCCCCATCTCACTTACCTCCAGCTAGTAAGGATCATATAATTCCTAACAAAGTTTTGACACAATTTCCCAATTCAGGCATTCAGAACATATAGCACGTTGCTTTAAGCAAGCACATTCTCATTCAAAGTTTCAAGTTACTATGTAGGAACAAGATCGTATGGGACTTTCAAAGATCCCCAGAACTGAGCTAAAGTGGGTATGTCTGCAACTCCTAGAAATAACTTCAGGCCCCATCTCCCTCACTTCCAGCAAGTAAGGATCACAAAATTCCTAACAAAGTTTTGACACAGATTCCCAATTCGGGCATTCAGAACCTATAGCACGTTGCTTTAAGCAAGCACTTTTTCATTCCAAGTAGCAAGTTACTATGTAGGAACAAGTTTGTATAGGTATTTCAAAGATGCCGAGAACTGAGCTAAACTTGCTATGTCTCCAGCTCATAGAAATAACTTCAGGCCCCATCTCCCTCACTTCCAGCTAGTAAGGATCACATAATTCCTAACAAATATTTGACACAGATTCCCAATTCGAGCATTCAGAACATATAGCACTTTTCTTTAAGCAAACATTTTCTCATTCCAAGTAGCAAGTTACAATGTAGGAACAAGTTTTTATAGCTATTTCAAAGATGCCCAGTACTGAGCTAATCTTGGTATGTCTCCAACTCCTAGAAATAACTTCATGCCCCATCTCCCTTACTTCCAGCTAGTAAGGATCACATAATTCCTAACAAAGTTTTGACACAGATTCCCAATTCGGGCATTCAGAACATATACCACATTGCTTTAAGCAAGCACTTTCTCATTCCAAGTAGCAAGTTACTATGTAGGATCAAGTTTGTATAGGTATTTCAAGGAAGCCCAGAACTGAGCTAAACGTAGTATGTCTCCAACTCCTAGAAATAACTTCATGCCCCATCTCCCTTACTTCCAGCTATTAAGGATCACATAATTCCTAACAAAGTTTTGACACAGATTCCAAATTCGGGCATTCAGAACATATAGTACGTTACTGTAAGTAAGCACATTGTCATTCAAAGTTGCAAGTTACTATGTAGGAACAAGTTTGTATAGGTATTTCAAAGATCCCCAGAACTGAGCTAAACTTGGTATGTCTCCAACTCCTAGAAATAACTTCATGCCCCATCTCCCTTACATCCAGGTAGTAAGGATCACATAATTCCTAACAAAGTTTTGACACAGATTCCCGATTCGGGCATTCAGAACATATAGCACGTTGCTGTAAGCAAGAACTTTCTCATTCAAAGTTGCAAGTTACTATGTAGGAGCAAGTTTGTTTAGGACTTTCAAAGGTCCCCAGAACTAAGCTAAACTTATTATGTCTCCAACTCCTAGAAATCACTTCATGCCCCATCTCGTCTGCTTACAGCTAGTAAGGATCACATAATTCCTAACAAACTTTTGACACAGATTCCCAATTTGGGCATTCAGAACATATAGCACGTTGCTTTAAACAAGCACTTTCTCATTCCAAGTAGCAAGTTACTATGTAGGAACAAGTTTGTATAGGTATTTCAAAGATGCCCAGAACTGAGCTAAACTTGGTATGTCTCCAACTCCTAGAAATACCTTCATGCCCCATCTCCCTTACTTCCAGCTAATAAGGATCACATAATTCCTAACAAAGTTTTGACACAGATTCCCAATTCGGGCATTCAGAACATATAGCACGTTGCTTTAAGCAAACATTTTCTCATTCCAAGGAGCAAGTTACTATGTAGGAACAAGTTTGTATAGCTATTTCAAAGATGGCCAGAACTGAGCTAAACTTGGTATGTCTCCAACTCCTAGAAATAACTTCATGCCACATCTCCCTTATTTCCAGCTAGTAAGGATCACATAATTCCTAACAAAATTTTTACACAGATTCCAAATTCGGGCATTCAGAACATATAGCACGTTGCTTTAAGCAAGCACTTTCTCAATCCAAGTAGCAAGTTACTATGTAGGAACAAGTTTGTATAGGTATTTCAAAGATGCCCAGAACTGAGCTAAACCTGGTATGTCTCCAACTTCTAGAAATAACTTCATGCCCCATCTCCCTTACTTCCAGCTAGTAAGGATCACATATCTCCTAACAAAGTTTTGACACAGATTCCCAATTCGGGCATTCAGAACATATAGCACGTTGCTTTAAGCAAGCACTTTCTCATTCCAATTAGCAAGTTACTATGTAGAAAAAAGTTTGTATAGGTATTTCAAAAATGCCCAGAACTGAGCTAAAGAGGGTATGTCTCTGACTCCTAGAAATAACTTGGTGCCCCATCTCCGCCACGTCCAGCTAGTAAGGATCACATAATTCCTAACAAAGTTTTGACTCAGATTCCCAATTCGGGCATTCAGAAAATATAGCACGTTGCTTTAAGCAAGCACATTCTCATTCAAAGTTGCAAGTTACTATGTAGGAACAAGTTTGTATAGGACTCTCAAAGATCCCCAGAACTGAGCTAAACTTGGTATGTCCCAACTCCTAGAAATAACTTCATGCCCCATCTCCCTTACTTCCAGCAAGTAAGGATCACATAATTCCTAACAAAGTTTTGACACAGATTCCCAATTCGGGCATTCAGAACATATAGCAGGTTGCTTTAAGCAAGCACTTTCTCATTACAAGTAGCAAGTTACTATGTAGGAACAAGTTTGTATAGGTATTTCAAGGAAGCCAAGAACTGAGCTAAACTTGGTATGTCTCCAACTCCTAG
This sequence comes from Diceros bicornis minor, assembly GCF_020826845.1. Classification (NCBI taxonomy): domain Eukaryota; kingdom Metazoa; phylum Chordata; class Mammalia; order Perissodactyla; family Rhinocerotidae; genus Diceros; species Diceros bicornis. Next base: position 1,594,790 of record NC_080779.1, read on the forward strand.
AAATAACTTCATGCCCCATCCCCCTTACTTCCATCTAGTAAGGATCACATAAATCCTTACAAAGTTTTGACACAGATTCCCAATTCGGGCATTCAGAACATAAAGCACGTTGCTTTAAGCAAGTACTTTCTCCTTCCAAGGAGCAAGTTACTATGTAGAAACAAGTTTGTATAGGTATTTTGAAGATGCCCAGAACTGAGCTAAACTTGGTATGTCTCCAACTCCTAGAAATAACTTCATGCCCCATCTCCCTCACTTCCAGCTAGTAAGGATCACATAATTCCTAACAAAGTTTTGACACAGATTTCCAATTCGGGCATTCAGAACATATAGGATGTTGCTTTAAGCAAGCACTTTCTCACTCCAAGTAGCAAATTACTATGTAGGAACAAGTTTGTATAGGTATTTCAAAGATGCCCAGAACTGAGCTAATCTTGGGATGTGTCCAACTCCTAGAAAGAACTTCATGCCCCATCTCCATCACTTCCAGCTAGTAAGGATCACATAATTCCTAACAAAGTTTTGACACAGATTCCCAATTCGGGCATTCAGATCATATAGCACGTTGCTTTAAGCAAGCACTTTCTCATTCCAAGCAGCAAGTTACTATGTAGGAACAAGTTTGTATAGGTATTTCAAAGATGCCCAGAACTGAGCTAAACTTGGTATGTCTCCAACTCCTAGAAGTAACTTCATGCCCCATCTCCCTTACTTCCATCTAGTAAGGATCACATAATTCCTAACAAAGTTTTGACTCAGATTCCCAATTCGGGCATTCAGAACATATAGCACGTTGTTTTAAGCAAGCAGTTTCTCATTCCAAGTAGCAAGTTACTATGTAGGAACAAGTTTTTATAGTTATTTCAAAGATTTCCAGAACTGAGCTAAACTTGGTATGTCTCCAACTCCTAGAAATAACTTCATTCCCCATCACACTTACTTCCAGCTAGTAAGGATCACATAACTCCTAACAAAGTTTTGACACAGATTCCCAATTCGGGCATTCAGAACATATAGCACGTTGCATTAAACAAGCACTTTCTCATTCCAACTATCAAGTTACTATCTAGGAACAAGTTTGTATCGGACTTTCAAAGATCCCCAGAACTTAGCTAAAGTGGGTATGTTTCCAACTCCTAGAAATACCTTCATGCCCCATCTCACTTACTTCCAGCTAGTAAGGATCACATAATTCCTAACAAAGTTTTGACTCAGATTCCTAATTCGGGCATTCAGAACATATAGTATGTTCTTTTAAGCAAGCTCTTTCTCATTCCAAGTAGCAAGTTACTATGCGGGAACATGTTGGTATAGGTATTTCAAAGATGCCCAGAACTGAGCTAAAGTGGGTATGTCTCCAACTCCTAGAAATAACTTCATGCCCCATCTCCCTTACTTCCAGCTAGTAAGGATCACATAATTCCTAACAAAGTTTTGACACAGATTCCAATTTCGGGCATTCAGAACATATAACACGCTGCTTTAAGCAAGCACTTTCTCATTCCAACTAGCAAGTTACTATCTAGGAACAAGTTTGTATAGGACTTTCAAGGATCACCAGAACTGAACTTAACTTGGTATGTCTCCAACTCCTAGAAATAACTTCATGCCACAAATCCCTTACTTCCAGCTAGTAGGGATCACATAATTCCTAACAAAGTTTTGACACAGATTCCCAATTCCGGCATTCAGAACATATAGCACGTTACTTTAAGCAAGCACTTTCTCATTCTAACTAGCAAGTTACTATTTAGGAACAAGTTTCTATAGGACTTTCAAAGATCCCCAGAAGTAAGCTAAAGTGGGTATGTCTCCAACTCCTAGAAATAACTTCATGCCCCATCTTCCTTACTTCCAGCTAGTCAGGATCACATAATTCCTAGCAAAGTTTTGACACAGATTCCCATTTCGGGCATTCAGAACATATAGCACAGTGCTGTAAGCAAGCACTTTCTCATTAAAAGTTGCAAGTTACTATCTAGGAACAAGTTTGTATAGGACTTTCAAAGATCGTCAGAACAGAGCTAAAGTGGGTATGTCTCCAACTCCTAGAAATAACTTCATGCCCCATCTCCCTTACTTCCAGCTAGTAAGGATCACATAATTCCTAACAAAGTTTTGACACAGATTCCCAATTCGGGCATTCAGAAAATATAGCACGTTGCTGTAAGCAAGCACATTCTCATTCAAAGTAGCAAGTTACTATGTAGGAACAAGTTTGTATCGGACTTTCCAAGATCCCAGAACTGAGAAAAAGTGGGTATGTCTCCAACTTCTAGAAATAACTCTATGTCCCATCTCCCTTACATCAGCTAGTAAGGATCACACAATTCCTAACAAAATTTTGAAACAGATTCCCAATTATGGCATTCAGAACATGTAGCACGTTGCTTTAAGCAAGCACTTTCTCATTCTAAGTAGCAAGTTACTACGTAGAAACAAGTGTGTATAGGACTTTCAAAGATCCCCAGACCTATGCTAAAGTGGGTATGTCTCCAACTCCTAGAAATAACTTCATGCCCCATCTCCCTTACTTGCAGTCAGTAGGGATCACATAATTCCTAACAATGTTTTGACACAGATTCCCAATTCGGGCATTCGGAACATATAGCACATTGCTTTAAGCAAACACTTTCTCATTCCAAGTTGCAAGTTACTATGTAGGAACAAGTTTTTATAGGACTTTCAAAGATCCCCAGAACTGAGCTAAAGTGGGTATGTCTCCAACTCCTAGAAATAACTGCATGTCCCATCTCCCTTACTTCAGCTAGTAAGGATCACACAATTCCTAACAAAGTTTTGACACAGATTCCCAATTCGGGCATTCAGAACATATGCCACGTTGCTTTAAGCAAGCCCTTTCTCATTTCAAGTAGCAAGTTACTATGTAGGAACAAGTTTGTATAGGACTTTCAAAGATCCCCAGAACTGAGCTAAAGTGGGAATGTCTCAAACTCCTAGAAATAACTTCATGCCCCATCTCCCTTACTTCCAGCTAGTAAGGATCACATAATTCCTAAGAAAGTTTTGACACAGATTCCCAATTCGGGCATTCAGAACATATAGCACGTTGCTGTAAGCAAGCACTTTCTCATTCAAAGTTGCAAGTTACTATGTAGGAACAAGTTTGTATAGGACTTTCAAGGATCCCCATAACTGAACTAACTTGGTATGTCTCCAACTCCTAGAAATAACCTCATGCCCCATCTCCCTTACTTCCAGGTAGTAAGGATCACATAATTCCTGAGAAAGTTTTGACACAGATTCCCAATTCGGGCATTCAGAACCTATCGCACGTTGCTTTATGCAAGCACTTTCTCCTTCCAACTAGCAAGTTAATATCTTGGAACAAGTTTGTCTAGGACTTTCAAAGATCCTCAGAACTGAGCAAAGTAGGTATGTCTCCAACTCTTAGAAATAACTTCATAGCCCATCTCCCTTACTTCCAGCTAGTAAGGATCACATAATTCCTAACAAAGTTTTGACACAGATTCCCAATTTGAGCATTCAGAAAATATGGCCCGTTGCTTTAAGCAAGCACTTTCTCATTCCAAGTAGCAAGTTACTATGTAGGAATAAGTTTGTATAGGTATTTCAAAGATGCCCAGAACTGAACTAAACTTGGTATGTCTCCAACTCCTAGAAATAACTTCATGCCCCATCTCCCTTACTTCCAGCTAGTAAGGATCACATAATTCCTAACAAAGTTTGGACACAGATTCCCATTTCGGGCATTCGAAACATATAGCACGTTGCTTTAAGCAAGCGCTTTCTCATTCTAACTAGCAATTTACTATCTAGGAACAAGTTTGTATAGGACTTTCAAAGATGCCCAGAACTGAGCTAAAGTGGGTATGTCTCCAACTCCTAGAAATACCTTCATGCCCCATCTCCCTTACTTCCAGCTAGTAAGGATCACATAATTCTTAACAAAGTTTTGACACAGATTCCCAATTCGGGCATTCAGAACATATAGCACGTTTCTTTAAGCAAGCACTTTCTCATTCCAAGTTGTAAGTTACTATGTAGGAACAAGATTGTATAGGACTTTCAAAGATCGCCAGAACTGAGCTGAAGTGGTATGTCTCCAACTCCTAGAAATCACTTCATGCCCCAGCTCTCTTACTTCCAGCTGCTAAGGATCACATAATTCCTAACAACGTTTTGACACAGATTCCCATTCGGGCATTCATAACATATAGCACGTTGCTTTAAGCAAGCAATTTCTCATTCCAAGTTGGAAGTTACTATGTAGGAACAAGTTTGTATAGGACTTTCAAAGATTCCCAGAACTGAGCTAAAGTGGGTATGTCTCCAACTCCTAGAAATAACTTCATGCCCCATCTCCCTTACTACCAGCTACTAAGGATCACATAATCCCTAACAAAGTTTGACACAGATTCCCAATTTGGGAATTCAGACCATATAGCAAGTTGCTTGAAGCAAGCACTTTCTCATTCCAACTAGCAAGTTACTATCTAGGAACAAGTTTGTATAGGACTTTCAAAGATCCCCACAACTGAGCCAAAGTGGGCATGTCTCCAACTTCTAGAAATAACATCATGCCCCATCTCACTTACTTCCAGCTAGTAAGGATCACATAATTCCTAACAAAGTTTTGACACAGATTCTCAATTCGGGCATTCAGAACATATAGCACGTTTCTGTAAGCAAGCACTTTCTCATTCAAAGTAGCTAGTTACTATGTAGGAACAAGTTTGTATAGGACTTTCAAAGATCCCCAGAACAGAGCTAAAGTGGGTATGTCTCCAACTCCTAGTAATAACTTCACGCCCCATTTCCCTTACTTCCAGCTGGTAATTCCTAACAAAGTTTTGACACAGATACCCAATTCGGGCATTCAGAACATATAGCACCTTGCTTTAAGCAAGCACTTTCTCATTCCAAGTTGCAAGTTACTATGTATGAACAAGTTTGTATAGGACTTTCAAAGATTCCCTGAACTGAGCTAAAGTGTGTATGTCTTCAACTCCTAGAAATAACTTAACGCGCCAGCTCCCTTAGTTCCAGCTAGTAAGGATCACATAATTCCTAACAAAATTGTGACAGAGATTCCCAATTCGGGCATTCAGAACATATAGCACGTTGCTTTAAGCAAGCACTTTCTCATTCCAAGTTGCAAGTTACTATCGAGGAACAAGTTTGTATAGGACTTTTATAGATTCCCAGAAATGAGCTAAAGTGGGCATGTCTCCAACTCCTAGAAATAACTTCATGCCCCATATCCATTACTTCCAGCTAGTAAGGATCACATAATTTCTAACAAAGTTTTGCCACAGATTCCCAATTCGGGCATTCAGAACATATAGCACGTTGCTTTAAGCAAGCACATGCTCATTCCAAGTTGCAAATTACTATCTAGGAACAAGTTTGTATAGGACTTTCAAAGATTCCCAGAACTGAGCTAAAGTGGGTATTTCTCCAGCTCCCAGAAATAACTTCCTGACCCATCTCCCTTACTTCTATCTAGTAAGCGTCACATGATTCCTAAAAATGTTTTGACACAGATTGCCAATTCGGGCATTCAGAACATGTAGCACGTTGCTTTAAGCAGCCAGTTTCTCATTCCAAGTTGCAAGTTACTATCTAGGAACAAGTTAGTATAGGACTTTCAAAGATCCCCAGAAGTGAGCTAAAGTGGGTATGTCTCCAACTCCTAGAAATAACTTCAGGCCCCATCTCCCTCACTTCCAGCTAGTAAGGATCACATAATTCCTAACAAAGTTTTGACACAGATTCCGAATTCAGGCATTCAGAACATATAGCACGTTGCTTTAAGCAAGCATTTTCTCATTCCAAGGAGCAAGTTACTATGTAGGAACAAGTTTGTATAGCTATTTTAAAGATGCCCAGAACTGAAGTAAACTTGGTATGTCTCCAACTCCTAGAAATAACGTCATGCCCCATCTCCCTTACTTCTAGATACTAAGCATCACATAATTCCTAACAAAGTTTTGCTGCAGATTCCCAATTCGGGCATTCAGAACATATAGAACGTTGGTTTAAGCAAGCACATGCTCATTCCAAGTTGCAAGTTACAATGTAGGAACAAGTTTGTATAGGACTTTCAAAGATTCCCAGAACTGAGCTAAAGTGGGTATGTCTCCAACTCCTGGAAATAACTTCATGCCCCATCTCCCTTACCTCCATCTAGTAAGGATCTCATAATTCCTAACAAAGTTTTGACACAGATTTCCAATTCGGGCATTCAGAACATATAGCACTTTGGTTTAAGCAAGATCTTTCTCATTCCAAGTTGAAGTTACTATGTAGAAATAAGTTTGTATAGGACTTTCAAAGATTCCCAGAACTGAGCTAAAGTTGTTGGTCTCAAACTCCTAGAAATAACTTCATGCCCCATCTCCCTTACTTCCAGCTAGTAAGGATCACATAATTCCTAACAAAGTTTTGACACAGATTCCCAATTTGGGAATTCAGAACATAGAGCACGTTGCTTTAAGCAAGCACATGCTCATTCCAACTTGCAAGTTACTATGTAGGAACAAGTTTGTATAGGACTTTCAAAGATTCCCTGAACTGAGCTAAAGTGTGCATGTCTTCAACTCCTAGAAATATCTTAATGCGCCAGCTCCCTTACTTCCAGCTAGTAAGGATCACATAATTCCTAACAAAATTGTGACAGAGATTCCCAATTCGGGCATTCAGAACATATAGCACGTTGCTTTAAGCAAGCACTTTCTCATTCCAAGTTGCAAGTTACTATCTAGGAACAAGTTTGTATAGGACTTTCAAAGATTTCCAGAACTGAGCTAAAGTGGTCATTTCTCCAACTCCTAGAAATAACTTCATGCCCCATCTCCATTACTTCCAGCTAGTAAGGATCACATAATTTCTAACAAAGTTTTGACACAGATTCCCAATTCGGGCATTCAGAACATATAGCACGTTGCTTTAAGCAAACACATGCTCATTCCAAGTTGAAGTTACTATGAAGAAATAAGTTTGTATAGGACTTTCAAAGATTCTCAGAACTGAGCTGAAGTGGTATGTCTCCAACTCCTAGAAATAACTTCATGCCCCATCTCCCTTACTTCCAGCTAGTAAGGATCACATAATTCCTAACAGAGTTTTGACACAGATTCCCAATTCGGGCATTCAGAACATATAGCACGTTGCTTTAAGCAAGTAATGTCTCATTCGAAGTTGCAAGTTACTCTCTAGGAATAAGTTTGTATAGGACTTTCAAAGATTCCCAGAACTGAGCTAATGTGGGTATGTCTCCATCTCCTAGAAATAACTTCATGCCCCATCTCCCTTAGTTCTATCTCATAAGGATCACATAATTCCTAACAAAGTTCTGACATAGATTCCTAATTCAGCCATTCAGAACATATAGCACGTTGCTTTAAGCAAGCACTTTCTCTTTCCAAGTCGCAAGTTACTATCGAGGAACAAGTTCGTATAGGACTTTCAAAGATTCCCAGAACTGAGTTAAACTGGGTATGTCTCCAACTCCTAGAAATATCTTCATGCCCCATCTCCCTTACTTCCATCTAGTAAGGATCGCATAATTACTGACAAAGATTTGACACAGATTCCCAATTCGCCCATTCAGAACATATAGCACGTTGCTTTAAGCAAGCACATGCTCATTCCAAGTTGCAAATTACTGTCTAGGAACAAGTTTGTATAGGACTTTCAAAGATTCCCAGAACTGAGCTAAAGTGGGTATTTCTCCAGCTCCCAGAAATAACTTCCTGACCCATCTCCCTTACTTCTATCTAGTAAGCATCACATGATTCCTAAAAAAGTTTTGACACAGATTGCCAATTCGGGCATTCAGAACATGTAGCACGTTGCTTTAAGCAACCAGTTTCTCATTCCAAGTTGCAAGTTACTATCTAGGAACAAGTTTGTATAGGACTTTCAAAGATGCCCAGAACTGAGCTAAAGTGGGTATGTCTCCAACTCCTAGAAATAACTTCAGGCCCCATCTCCCTCACTTCCAGCTAGTAAGGATCACATAATTCCTAACAAAGTTTTGACACAGATTCCGAATTCAGGCATTCAGAACATATAGTACGTTGCTTTAAGCAAACATTTTCTCATTCCAAGGAGCAAGTTACTATGTAGGAACAAGTTTGTATAGCTATTTTAAAGATGCCCAGAACTGAAGTAAACTTGGTATGTCTCCAACTCCTAGAAATAACTTCATGCCCCATCTCCCTTACTTCCAGATACTAAGCATCACATAATTCCTAACAAAGTTTTGCTACAGATTCCCAATTCGGGCATTCAGAACATATAGAACGTTGGTTTAAGCAAGCACATGCTCATTCCAAGTTGCAAGTTACAATGTAGGAACAAGTTTGTATAGGACTTTCAAAGATTCCCAGAACTGAGCTAAAGTGGGTATGTCTCCAACTCCTAGAAATAACTTCATGCCCCATCTCCCTTACCTCCATCTAGTAAGGATCTCATAATTCCTAACAAAGTTTTGACACAGATTTCCAATTCGGGCATTCAGAACATATAGCACTTTGGTTTAAGCAAGATCTTTCTCATTCCCAGTTGCAAATTACTATGTAGGAACAAGTTTGTATAGGACTTTCAAAGATTCCCAGAACTGAGCTAAAGTGGGTATGTCTCCAACTCCTAGAAATAACTTCATGCCCCATCTCCCTTACCTCCATCTAGTAAGGATCACATAATTCCTAACAAAGTTTTGACACAGATTTCCAATTCGGACATTCAGAATATATAGCACGTTGCTTTAAGCAAGCACTTTCTCATTCCAAGTTGCATGTTACTATGTAGGAACAAGTTTGTATAGGACTTTCAAAGATTCCCAGAACTGAGCTCAAGTGGGTATGTCTCCAACTCCTAGAAATAACTTCATGCCCAATGTCTCTTACTTCCATCTAGTAAGGATCACATATTTCCTAACAAAGTTTTGACACAGATTCCCAATTCGGGCATTGAGAACATATAGCACGTTGCTTTAAGCAAGCACTTTCTCATTCCAAGTTGCAAGCTGCTGTGTAGAAACAAGTTTGTATAGGAATTGCAATGATTTCCAGAACTGAGCTAAAGTTGGTATATCTCTATCTCCTTGAAAAAACTTCATGCCACTTCTCCCTAACTTCCATCTAGTAAGGAGCTGGTATTTCCTAAACAAGATTTGGCACAGATTCCCTTTTTGAGCATAGAGAAGAAATAGCCTGTTCCTTTTAAGAAACACATTCTGATTCCATGTTGCATGTTGCTGTACAGCAATAAGTTTGTATATGACTTGCAAAGATGGCCACAGCTGTGAAAATCGGGATATGACTCCAACTCCAGGAAATAACTTCATGCCGCATCTCCCTTACTTCCAGCTAGTAAGAATCACAGAAATTCTAAAGAAGATTTGGAACAGATTCATGTTTGGTGCATTGAGAAGAAATAGCATGTTCTTTTGAAGAAGCACTTTCTGATTCCAGTTGCAAGTTGCTATCTAGCAACAAGTTTGTATAGGACTTGCAAAGATTCCCAGAAGTGAGCTAAAGGGGGTATTTCTCCAACTCCTAGAAATAACTTCATGCCCCATCTCCCTTACTTCCAGCTAGTAAGGATCACATATTTCCTCAACAAGATTTGACACAGATTCCCTTTTTGGGCATTGAGAAGAAATAACCCGTTCCTTTGAAGAAACACATTCTGATTCCAAATTGCAAGTTGCTGTCTAGCAATAAGTTTTTATAGGCCTTGCAATGATGCCCACAGCTGGGAAAAACCGGGTATGACTCCAACTCCTGGAAATAACTTCATGCCCCATCTCCCTTACTTCCAGCTAGTAAGGATCACATAAATCCTAAAGAAGATTTGGAACAGATTCATGTTTGGTGCATTGAGAAGACATAGCTTGTTCTTTTGAAGAAGCACTTTCTGATTCCAGTTCCAATTTGCTATCTAGCAACAAGTTTGTATAGGACTTGCAAATATTCCCAGAACTGAGCTAAGGGGGTATGTCTCCAACTCCTAGAAATAACTTCATGCCCCATCTCCCTTACTTCCATCTAGTAAGGATCACTTAATTCCTAACAATGTTTTGACACAGATTCCCAATTCGGGCATTCAGAACATATTGGATGTTGCTTTAAGCAAGCACTTTCTCATTCCAAGTTGCAAGCTGCTGGGTAGAAACAATTTGTATAGGACTTGCAATGATTTCCAGAACTGAGCTAATGTGGCTATATCTCTATCTCCTAGAAAAAACTTCATGCCCCATCTCCCTAACTTCCACCTAGTAAGGATCATATATTTCCTAAACAAGATTTGGCACAGATTCCCTTTTTGGGCATTGAGAGGAAATAACCCGTTCCTTTGAAGAAACACATTCTGATTCCAAATTGCAAGTTGCTGTCTAGCAGTAAGGTTGTATAGGCCTTGCAATGATGCCCACATCTGGGAAAAACTGGGTATGACTCCAACTTCTGGAAATAACTTCATGCCCCTTCTCCCTTACTTCCAGCTAGTAAGGATCACATAAATCCTAAAGAAGATTTGGAACAGATTCATGTTTGGTGCATTGAGACAAATAGCATGTTGTTTTGAAGAAGCACTTTCTGATTCCAGTTGCAAGTTGCTCTCTAGCAACAAGTTTATATAGGTATTTCAAAGATGCCCAGAACTGAGCTAAAGTGGGTATGTCTCCAACTCCTAGAAATAACTTCATGCCCCAACTCCCTTACTTCCAGCTAGTAAGGATCACATAATTCCTAACAAAGTTTTGACACAGATTCCCAATTCGGGCATTCAGAACATATAGCACGTTGCTGTAAGCAAGCACTTTCTCATTCCAAGTTCAAGCTGCTATGTAGAAACAAGTTTGTATAGGACTTTCAATGATTGCCAGAACTGAGCTAAAGTGGGTAAGTCTCTATATCCTACAAATAACTTCATGCCCCATCTGCCTTACTTCCATCTAGTAAGGATCACATATTTCCTAAACAAGATTTGGTACAGATTCCCTTTTTGGGCATTGAGAAGAAATAGCCCGTTCCTTTGAAGAAACACATTCTGATTACAAATTGCAAGTTGCTGTCTAGCAATAAGTTTGTATAGCCCTTTCAAAGATGCCCACAGCTGGGAAAAACTGGGTATGACTCCAACTCCTGGAGATAACTTCATGCCCCATCTCTCTTGCTTCCATCTTGTCAGGATCACATAATTCGTAAAAATGTTTGGACCCAGATTCCCAATTCGGACATTCAGAACATATAGCACGTTACTTTCAGCAAGCACGTTCTCATTTAAAGTGCCAGCTGCTGTGTAGACACAAGTTTGTATAGGACTTAGAACGATGGCCAGAACTGAGCTAATGTGCGTATTTCTCTATTTCCTAAGAATAACTTCATGCCCCATCTCACTTACTTCCATCTAGCAAGGATCACATATTTCCTATACAAGATTTGGCACATATTCCCTTTTTGCACATTGAGAAGAAATAGCCCGTTCCTTTGAACAAACACATTCTGATTCCAAATTGCAAGTTGCTGTTTAGCAATCAGTTTGTATGGGACTTGCAAAGACGCCCACATCTGAGAAAATCAGGGTATGACTCCAACTTCAGGAAATCACTTCATGCCCCATCTCCCTTACTTCCAGCTAGTAAGGATCTCATAAATCCGAAAGAATATTTGGAACAGATTCAAGTCTGCGACATTGAGAGGAAATAGCACGTTCCTTTGAAGAAGCACTTTCTGATTCCAAGTTGCAAAATGCTATCTAGCAACAAGGTTGTATAGGACTTCCAAAGATTCCCAGAACTGAGCTACAATGGGTATGTCTCCACTCCTACAAAAAAATTCATGCCCCATCTCCCTTACTTCCACCTAATAAAGATCACATATGACTATAAAAGGAAGTAAGGGAGATCGGGCATGAAGTTATTTCTAGGAGTTGGAGACATTCTCACTCTAGTTCCGTTCTGGGAAGATTTGCAAGTCCTATACAAACTTGTTGCTAGACAGCAACTTGTAACTTGGACTCAGAACGTGCTTCTTCAAAGGAAATTGCTATTTATCTTCATTGCACCAAACATGAATCTGTTCCAAAACTTCTTTAGGATGTATGTGATCCTTACTAGATGAAGTAAGGGAGAAGGGGCATGATGTTATTTCCAGGATTTGGAGTCAGACCCAGTTTTTCTCAACTGTGGGCATCTTGGAAGTCCTATACAAACTTACTGCTAGAAGGCAACTTGCATCTTGGAATCAGAATGTGTTTCTTCAAAGGAACGGGCTCTTTCTTTTCAATGCCCCAATTAGAAATCTGTTACAAAACTTGTTTAAGATTTATGTGATCCTTACTAGATGGAAGTAAGTGAGATGGGACTTGAAGTTATTTCTAGGAGATAGAGACATACCCGCTTTAGCTCAGTTCTAGCAATCTTTGCAAGGCCTATACAAACTTGTTTCTACACAGCAGCTTGCCAGCTGCAATGAGACTGTGCTTGCTCAAAGCAACGTGCTACTCATTCCCAATGCCCTAATTGGGAATCTCTGTCACAATTTTTTAGGAATTATGTGATCCTTACTAGATGGAAGTAAGGGAGATTAGGCATGAAGTTATTTCTAGGAGTTGGCGACATTCCCACGCTAGCTCAGTTCTGGGAATCTTTGCAAGTCCTATACAAACTTGTTGCTAGACAGCAACTTGCAACTTGGACTCAGAACGTGCTTCTCCAAAGAACGTGCTATTTCTCTTCAGTGCACCAAATATGAATCTGTTCTAAAATTTCTTTAGGATTTGTTATCCTTACTAGCTGGAAGTAAGAGAGATGGGGCATGTTGTTATTTCCAGGAGTTGGAATCATACCCCGTTTTTCTCAGCTGTGGGCATCTTGGAAGTCTTATACAAACTTATTGCTAGAAGGCAACTTGCAACTTTGAATCAGTATGTGTTTAGACCTGCCAAAAAGGCAGATCTTTTAGCCAGAGAAGGCAAATTACCAGACAGTGTGGATCCTGGCGACTGCGCCAAAACTGACGGGAGAAGAGGGAGAATCTCCCTCTGTGCTTTTCCTTTAGGTTCTTATGGCTAGCCAAATAATTACCAAGACAGGTTAGTAGGAAAAAATATTATCATGTTTAATAACATGTATACATGGGAGAAAGCAGGGACACTGCGTTTCTCAACACAATAGCAGAAATTCTCGTCTTAAATACCATGTTCAGCCAATGACAAAGGAGGACTTTGGGGGTGGAGGGAGTCAGTTAAAAGAGATTACCACTAAAGCACAGTAAACCAGAGTACGGTTATTATGCAGCTTTAAGGCCTCAACTTCCACATTGATAAGCCTTTAGAAATGAGGCCATCCTGCTCTCTTCTCAAAACAGAGACGGATATACCTTTACAAAGGGGATTTCCCTTATAAATGTAAATGATTGTCTGGCAACTCCTGGAAGGGTCATACAGAGAATGTGGCCAGAGAGACAGAACGTCTGATAAGATGGGCTTGTTGGTGCCTTTCCTATTGCAACATTTACCCTAGGTTATCTTTACATACACCATGATAGATCTGTTCCAGAAAGGAACCACCATGTCAAATACGTTAGGCAGTTAGTGGGGGAGGTCAAATGTCCCTAGATAAAACAACCAAGGTAAAGAAAGAGATTTCAGGGTGGCCAAATCTTGGGCTCCCACAAAAACCTAAAATTTGGGTTTACGTGCTGTCTGAAAGAGTGTAACCCAACATTTCTCCACTACAGATTTGAGCAGCTTTTAAATATCTAAGTATACAAAAGGATTAGAAAGGAAAATAGATCCAACTGAAAGGAATTTCGGATGGAACAATGAAATGATGCTGAAGTGAGCCAGCGCACTGAAAAGAGTTTCAGAAAGACCTGCAGTCTCTAAAGGCAGTGGGCAATGTATCCATCAGGTTTCAAGTAGAAAGGGAAATGGGAACAATTGTCTGTCATCTCATGTCCAGGAGATGACAAGCAACAGTCTCTCAGAGAAGAAAAAGATTTCTTTCCAACCGGTCGAACCAGCCACCTGGGCCAGGCCCCTTTCAAGTGGACGAGTTCCAGAGGAGAGAGCCCCGGGGCCTGCCGCCAAGTTTCCTGGGGCGTGTGCTGGGCCCCCTCAGAGGACCAGGCAGCCTGGCAGCCTGTGTGCCAGAGCTGAGATCTGGTGGCCTCCCACACCCGGTTCCCTGTCCTGCCCCGTCCTCCCGAGGGAGGCCGATGGTCCTGGCAGTGGCGAGTGGGGTGGGGCTGGCTGTGAAGCTTTCCTGGGATGCCCCGGGAGAGGGCGCCGGGGGATGGGCTGCCCCTGGCCAGGTCTGAGGCACTGACCCAGCTCAGGGCTGTCGGGGGCGGAGAGAGAAGCCCCTCCGCCTCTTCCCTGAAGCTTCTTATGGCTGGCCAAATCCTTCACAAGACAGGTTCGCTGGAGAAAATAATACCCAGCTTCAGAACACGTGTACAGGGGAGAAACCCGCGAAACTGAGTCTCTCAACACAATGGCAGAGATTCTCCTCCTATCTCCAGCTGCAGACAAAGGAGGATGTTGGGGGTGCGGTTTGGGCATGTGAGACTGGAGAAGACAATTGTCATGGAGAGGGACATGTAGACGATTGGATTGTCTGAACCGGTTCCCCTGCAGTGGGGTCAGGCCCGGAAGGGACAGCACGGAGGTGACCATGAAGGGGCCTCTCCGTGGTGTGGCTGGCCCCGGGGGGCCGCGCCTGGGGATGGGGATGGAGGGGGGGAAGTGGGATGGCCTGTGAGTTGGCAGCAGTGGTGGATGCAGATACTCAGAGGTCAGGGATCTCTCACTCTTTCCCTGCCTGTCTGTCTGTCTGTCTCTCACTCTCTCTCTCTCTCTCTCTCTCTCTTTCTCTCTCGGGGACCTGAGGAGAAGAGGTGGGCGAGCCCTGCCCGCCTCGCCTACCTGCCTTCCTCTCCCCTGGCCCCTTCTTTCTCCGGCTGCTTTGAGTGCCCTGTGGGCTTGGGTTCAACCCCTGAGGCCAAGGGCGCATGCGCCACCCGCCACCGCCAGGGCCTAGGGCGGGCCTCGGGGGTCCTCAGTGAAGGCCCCGCCCGCCCGCCAGGCCAGGCCAGTCCCAGCTGAAGAAGGAACGCCAACGCCCTGCTGGACTTGGCTTCAGCTGTTGTCTCCCTCCCATCCCCCACTTGCAATCAGCTGGCCGGCCGCTTCCCTTCTTTGGAAGCGGTGGTCTGGACCTGGTGGCCAAAGGCCGACTGGGGTGCCAGGTCAAGGCTCTGCCTCGGCCAGCTGCTTTTGCCCGGGCCTCATTTCCTCCTGGAAAGGCAAAACCACGGCCTCACCCCACGCCCGCACTTGTCGACTCCAGCCAGGTGGAGGAAAGGCTCTGTGGAATCCGAAGGGCCGAGACAGGCTTATGGCCAAGCAGTGAGTGAGGCCCCAGCAGGCCGCCGGCTTGGGGAGCCGCTGCCACACGGGCAGGCCCTTCCGGCGACGGGTCCCAGCATCATCTCTGGAGTCGGGAGGGCCTGGCCTTCCTAGTGCCCAGGCCACGGCTCTGAGGAGAAATCCGCGTTGGAGGGCACGCGTGAGGCCCTCGGCCTGAGGGCGCTGGTGCCACGCCGGGGGCGACTGGAAGGCTGGCTGGGCTCGCCTGCTTTGTCCAAAGGAGGCTGGCCAACCAGCCCAACCGGCCACCTGGGCCAGGCCCCTTTCAAGTGGACAAGATCCGGGGGAAAGGGCCCTGGGGCCTGCCGCCAAGTCCCCTGGGGCGTGTGCTGGGCCCCCTCAGAGGAGGGAGCCACCTGGCAACCTGTGTGCCAGACCTTAGATCTGGCGGCCTGCCACACCCGGCTCCCTGCCCTGCCCACGCCTGCCTCCATCCACTCCACGGAGGACGATGGTGTTGGCAGTGCGAGCGGAGATAGTCGTTAGAGACTTCACTTGGAGTTGTAGTCCAAGAGCATCACAGAAGAGCACTGAGCTTGGGCTCGGCCATTTATCCGCTTTGTAACCTGGCTGAGTTTTCTAGCCACTGTACCCAGTCTCTTCATCTAGCAAATGGTGCAAAGAACAACATTGACTACGTCGGGATGCTTTCAGGGTCATGTGAGTTAAGATATGTTCCAGCACAGAGTTTACATTCAGGGTGCAGTCCTTGGCTCAGTAGAAGTGTTCGCTGCTGTTCTTATGATTTTCATTATTTCACGTCCTTATCTTCCTCGTGAGTTCCCTGTCAAACCAACCACGATCCACGGTGTCAGCAGTTTGATTCCAGGTCCCTGCTTCAAGGCCTGCAGAGGGAACCTCGTGCTCATAACCTCCTGTTTTTCTCCCAGTCTCTGGAGGGATGCATTGACCTCTAGCTTGTCTGCACTGAGGCACGGAATGGGGTCCCACACCCAACCCCGCGTCTCCTCCTTTTCATATCTGATGCTTTGGGAAGACTGCTTACTGTTCACTCGGTGGACTATACTCCCTGACATGAGCAACGCACGGGAGAGAGGCGGTAGGAAACACTGATCCATGTAGGGCTCTGAGTTGACCATAACACAGAGTACAGTTGATCAAGGGCCGAGGTAGGGTTCCTTAAGGCAAAGATCTGCCGAGATGAGGGTGTTCTGATGTGACGCCGCCTGAAAATAAAGCAAACACATAAAAGCATATGTAGTGGTCAAAGGGAAAGCACGCCACTAAAAGAATTGATCCCATGAAATACACTATTCTATTTGTTTATGTATCAAATGACTGATAGGAAAGAGCCAGGCGTAGAGATAGTAGACTTGATCAATGTCATAGAGAATTCTTTTAACAGTTGTTCATGCCTTGTGTTTTACATCATTGATTAGGGGAGTATTTTCGTCTTTTCCTTTCCTAGTGTCTCCATCTTTCTCAACTTTTCCAGGAGACATATTTACATTATCCTCTAAAATGTTAGGGAAATTTTAAAAAAGTTATGACACATTGGAAGTTGTTGATTTTGTATATGGGAGGAGCACTAGATTGCAAGTGAATTAGTGATCATTAGAGTTTTAGTTTGGTAAAAGACGGTAGTTGGAGTTGATACCAGGATGTTTGTAACCCAGTTTTTACTTCATTATTTGGTGTAGTTTTCCAAATGCCAGAGCCGGTCATTTTTAATGTAATAACTTGTCTCATTTTAGAATATGTGTTCTTGGAGAGGGTGATGCAGGTAAGTAGAAAATAATTTAATGTAGTGACTTGTTTTTCTCCAATGGATCTCTTATAAACCCAACAGCCATATAGCATTCTTTTGTCCAAATGACCTGATGGCACTTTCTTAACTTTTCTTGCTGTGACTCTAGCAATCTAGGGTCACACCACCTTCTCTCTCCTAGTCATGCTTTCAGTTGTAAGAGTGATATTGTCAATAGTACAGTGAGCAATTGGCACACACTCTACTCTTTTCTTACATGTATATATATGTATATGTGTGTGTGTCTATATTTCTCAACTGCGAACTTTGGTAACATAATTGTTAAGGTGTGAACTATTTGCAGTGCACTTAACAACTGATGGCTACACATGATTGTGTAGTGACATCACGGTTAAAACCCTTCTTTGCAACATGTGGCCCCTTTCAGTTTTATTTTCAAGGAAAGGGTTCAATGACTTTTTTCTTTTGGAAGAAGAAAGACTTGCATTTCCATCTTAGAAAATCGAGAACTGGTTTCTTGCCTTTTTTCTTTTTTTGTCTTCAGCTCCTCGTCCTACTGGTTACTAATTCACATGTCCAGTCACTTCAGATTCATGGTGCTAACCCTTTGCCTTGTTCAAGGTTCTGACTTTAATTATTCCATAATCCCTTCTGTGAAGGAGGTTTCTCTCCACGCTCATCTAGCGAGGAAGGAACCGACCCTCCTTTATGTGAACTTGGAGACAGAGGCCAAGGTGAAGCCTCGGTGCCCCTCCACACCAGTGAGCTGCAGAAGGGCTGCAGAGTCCTGTGAATCTTTGGCTCCCCTCCTGGCTCCCTCCGGAGTTGGCATTGCCTGCACGGAGGAGCCCAGCTCCTTACAATCGAATTGGTGAAGTCTCCTGAAGCCGGCTGAAGGATAAGACTGGCCGGAAAGGACATCAGCAAGCAGTGTGCTCCAAAAGTGGGTGGCAGAAACACTCAGAAGAAGAAAACCTTTCCGTTTCTCTTGTTTTCTCTTTATCTTCTCTCCCTTCCTTTTCCTTTCCTTAGATGGTACAGAGCCTGTCCACCCCCCATGGTGGCTGTTTTTCTCCTCAGAGCCCCAGGACAGAGCTGTATCTCTTAGTTGTAGGTCAACCCATGGGGGTTCTTTGCCTGGAGTCCCACGGCGGTTTATTCACATCTCTTTCATTCAAATGATTTCAGTAGTGTAATTTATCTGTTTAGGCATATCTGTCTTCCTTGCAGACCCCCAACATTTCAAGACCTTTGGGCACATAGTAGATGCTTAAGTACTTGAGTGAATCCGTGAAGATCTTTTGTTGAATACGATCTAAATAAATACAATACCTACTCAGCACACGAATGCAGGCACTTGAGAGAGAGTTTGGTGTCTGCTGAAGCAGGCTGTGGACCAGCTTAGGGGCTCAGTGCCAAAGTGACCCAATAGATTTAGACAAAATGAACGAGATAATTAACTTCAATTTTGCAATTCATGGAGAACAGGAGCAGGATATCTAGGTGTGAATCGGGACTTGATCATTCTTGTTGCATCTTTGGAAAATCCAGTCCTTTTTCTTTCTATGGAAACGTGACTGGCCAAGAGAGTGAACGGAGGACTGGCTTTTAGAAAGGCAATTTTGTCACAGGAAGTCCTGGAGGAAAATATATGGAAGGAGAGCTGCTAGAAACATGGCAGAGACGTTTTGTGTAGAAACCCTAAAATGTGGGTTTACATGCTGTCTGAAAGAGTTGTAACCCAACTTTTCTCCACTACAGATTTGAGCAGCTTTTAAATATCTAGGTATACAAAAGGATTAGAAAGGAAAATAGATCCAACTGAAAGGAATTTCGGATGGAACAATGAAATGATGCTGAAGTGAGCCAGCGCACTGAAAAGAGTTTCAGAAAGACCTGCAGTCTCTAAAGGCAGTGGGCAATGTATCCATCAGGTTTCAAGTAGAAAGGGAAATGGGAACAATTGTCTGTCATCTCATGTCCAGGAGATGACAAGCAACAGTCTCTCAGAGAAGAAAAAGATTTCTTTCCAACCGGTCGAACCAGCCACCTGGGCCAGGCCCCTTTCAAGTGGACGAGTTCCAGAGGAGAGAGCCCCGGGGCCTGCCGCCAAGTTTCCTGGGGCGTGTGCTGGGCCCCCTCAGAGGACCAGGCAGCCTGGCAGCCTGTGTGCCAGAGCTGAGATCTGGCGGCCTCCCACACCCGGTTCCCTGTCCTGCCCCGTCCTCCCGAGGGAGGCCGATGGTCCTGGCAGTGGCGAGTGGGGTGGGGCTGGCTGTGAAGCTTTCCTGGGATGCCCCGGGAGAGGGCGCCGGGGGATGGGCTGCCCCTGGCCAGGTCTGAGGCACTGACCCAGCTCAGGGCTGTCGGGGGCGGAGAGAGAAGCCCCTCCGCCTCTTCCCTGAAGCTTCTTATGGCTGGCCAAATCCTTCACAAGACAGGTTCGCTGGAGAAAATAATACCCAGCTTCAGAACACGTGTACAGGGGAGAAACCCGCGAAACTGAGTCTCTCAACACAATGGCAGAGATTCTCCTCCTATCTCCAGCTGCAGACAAAGGAGGATGTTGGGGGTGCGGTTTGGGCATGTGAGACTGGAGAAGACAATTGTCATGGAGAGGGACATGTAGACGATTGGATTGTCTGAACCGGTTCCCCTGCAGTGGGGTCAGGCCCGGAAGGGACAGCACGGAGGTGACCATGAAGGGGCCTCTCCGTGGTGTGGCTGGCCCCGGGGGGCCGCGCCTGGGGATGGGGATGGAGGGGGGGAAGTGGGATGGCCTGTGAGTTGGCAGCAGTGGTGGATGCAGATACTCAGAGGTCAGGGATCTCTCACTCTTTCCCTGCCTGTCTGTCTGTCTGTCTCTCACTCTCTCTCTCTCTCTCTCTCTTTCTCTCTCGGGGACCTGAGGAGAAGAGGTGGGCGAGCCCTGCCCGCCTCGCCTACCTGCCTTCCTCTCCCCTGGCCCCTTCTTTCTCCGGCTGCTTTGAGTGCCCTGTGGGCTTGGGTTCAACCCCTGAGGCCAAGGGCGCATGCGCCACCCGCCACCGCCAGGGCCTAGGGCGGGCCTCGGGGGTCCTCAGTGAAGGCCCCGCCCGCCCGCCAGGCCAGGCCAGTCCCAGCTGAAGAAGGAACGCCAACGCCCTGCTGGACTTGGCTTCAGCTGTTGTCTCCCTCCCATCCCCCACTTGCAATCAGCTGGCCGGCCGCTTCCCTTCTTTGGAAGCGGTGGTCTGGACCTGGTGGCCAAAGGCCGACTGGGGTGCCAGGTCAAGGCTCTGCCTCGGCCAGCTGCTTTTGCCTGGGCCTCATTTCCTCCTGGAAAGGCAAAACCACGGCCTCACCCCACGCCCGCACTTGTCGACTCCAGCCAGGTGGAGGAAAGGCTCTGTGGAATCCGAAGGGCCGAGACAGGCTTATGGCCAAGCAGTGAGTGAGGCCCCAGCAGGCCGCCGGCTTGGGGAGCCGCTGCCACACGGGCAGGCCCTTCCGGCGACGGGTCCCAGCATCATCTCTGGAGTCGGGAGGGCCTGGCCTTCCTAGTGCCCAGGCCACGGCTCTGAGGAGAAATCCGCGTTGGAGGGCACGCGTGAGGCCCTCGGCCTGAGGGCGCTGGTGCCACGCCGGGGGCGACTGGAAGGCTGGCTGGGCTCGCCTGCTTTGTCCAAAGGAGGCTGGCCAACCAGCCCAACCGGCCACCTGGGCCAGGCCCCTTTCAAGTGGACAAGATCCGGGGGAAAGGGCCCTGGGGCCTGCCGCCAAGTCCCCTGGGGCGTGTGCTGGGCCCCCTCAGAGGAGGGAGCCACCTGGCAACCTGTGTGCCAGACCTTAGATCTGGCGGCCTGCCACACCCGGCTCCCTGCCCTGCCCACGCCTGCCTCCATCCACTCCACGGAGGACGATGGTGTTGGCAGTGCGAGCGGAGATAGTCGTTAGAGACTTCACTTGGAGTTGTAGTCCAAGAGCATCACAGAAGAGCACTGAGCTTGGGCTCGGCCATTTATCCGCTTTGTAACCTGGCTGAGTTTTCTAGCCACTGTACCCAGTCTCTTCATCTAGCAAATGGTGCAAAGAACAACATTGACTACGTCGGGATGCTTTCAGGGTCATGTGAGTTAAGATATGTTCCAGCACAGAGTTTACATTCAGGGTGCAGTCCTTGGCTCAGTAGAAGTGTTCGCTGCTGTTCTTATGATTTTCATTATTTCACGTCCTTATCTTCCTCGTGAGTTCCCTGTCAAACCAACCACGATCCACGGTGTCAGCAGTTTGATTCCAGGTCCCTGCTTCAAGGCCTGCAGAGGGAACCTCGTGCTCATAACCTCCTGTTTTTCTCCCAGTCTCTGGAGGGATGCATTGACCTCTAGCTTGTCTGCACTGAGGCACGGAATGGGGTCCCACACCCAACCCCGCGTCTCCTCCTTTTCATATCTGATGCTTTGGGAAGACTGCTTACTGTTCACTCGGTGGACTATACTCCCTGACATGAGCAACGCACGGGAGAGAGGCGGTAGGAAACACTGATCCATGTAGGGCTCTGAGTTGACCATAACACAGAGTACAGTTGATCAAGGGCCGAGGTAGGGTTCCTTAAGGCAAAGATCTGCCGAGATGAGGGTGTTCTGATGTGACGCCGCCTGAAAATAAAGCAAACACATAAAAGCATATGTAGTGGTCAAAGGGAAAGCACGCCACTAAAAGAATTGATCCCATGAAATACACTATTCTATTTGTTTATGTATCAAATGACTGATAGGAAAGAGCCAGGCGTAGAGATAGTAGACTTGATCAATGTCATAGAGAATTCTTTTAACAGTTGTTCATGCCTTGTGTTTTACATCATTGATTAGGGGAGTATTTTCGTCTTTTCCTTTCCTAGTGTCTCCATCTTTCTCAACTTTTCCAGGAGACATATTTACATTATCCTCTAAAATGTTAGGGAAATTTTAAAAAAGTTATGACACATTGGAAGTTGTTGATTTTGTATATGGGAGGAGCACTAGATTGCAAGTGAATTAGTGATCATTAGAGTTTTAGTTTGGTAAAAGACGGTAGTTGGAGTTGATACCAGGATGTTTGTAACCCAGTTTTTACTTCATTATTTGGTGTAGTTTTCCAAATGCCAGAGCCGGTCATTTTTAATGTAATAACTTGTCTCATTTTAGAATATGTGTTCTTGGAGAGGGTGATGCAGGTAAGTAGAAAATAATTTAATGTA
Organism: Diceros bicornis minor; assembly: GCF_020826845.1. NCBI lineage: Eukaryota > Metazoa > Chordata > Mammalia > Perissodactyla > Rhinocerotidae > Diceros > Diceros bicornis. The sequence continues at coordinate 1,617,166 of NC_080779.1, forward strand.
GTGACTTGTTTTTCTCCAATGGATCTCTTATAAACCCAACAGCCATATAGCATTCTTTTGTCCAAATGACCTGATGGCACTTTCTTAACTTTTCTTGCTGTGACTCTAGCAATCTAGGGTCACACCACCTTCTCTCTCCTAGTCATGCTTTCAGTTGTAAGAGTGATATTGTCAATAGTACAGTGAGCAATTGGCACACACTCTACTCTTTTCTTACATGTATATATATGTATATGTGTGTGTGTCTATATTTCTCAACTGCGAACTTTGGTAACATAATTGTTAAGGTGTGAACTATTTGCAGTGCACTTAACAACTGATGGCTACACATGATTGTGTAGTGACATCACGGTTAAAACCCTTCTTTGCAACATGTGGCCCCTTTCAGTTTTATTTTCAAGGAAAGGGTTCAATGACTTTTTTCTTTTGGAAGAAGAAAGACTTGCATTTCCATCTTAGAAAATCGAGAACTGGTTTCTTGCCTTTTTTCTTTTTTTGTCTTCAGCTCCTCGTCCTACTGGTTACTAATTCACATGTCCAGTCACTTCAGATTCATGGTGCTAACCCTTTGCCTTGTTCAAGGCTCTGACTTTAATTATTCCATAATCCCTTCTGTGAAGGAGGTTTCTCTCCACGCTCATCTAGCGAGGAAGGAACCGACCCTCCTTTATGTGAACTTGGAGACAGAGGCCAAGGTGAAGCCTCGGTGCCCCTCCACACCAGTGAGCTGCAGAAGGGCTGCAGAGTCCTGTGAATCTTTGGCTCCCCTCCTGGCTCCCTCCGGAGTTGGCATTGCCTGCACGGAGGAGCCCAGCTCCTTACAATCGAATTGGTGAAGTCTCCTGAAGCCGGCTGAAGGATAAGACTGGCCGGAAAGGACATCAGCAAGCAGTGTGCTCCAAAAGTGGGTGGCAGAAACACTCAGAAGAAGAAAACCTTTCCGTTTCTCTTGTTTTCTCTTTATCTTCTCTCCCTTCCTTTTCCTTTCCTTAGATGGTACAGAGCCTGTCCACCCCCCATGGTGGCTGTTTTTCTCCTCAGAGCCCCAGGACAGAGCTGTATCTCTTAGTTGTAGGTCAACCCATGGGGGTTCTTTGCCTGGAGTCCCACGGCGGTTTATTCACATCTCTTTCATTCAAATGATTTCAGTAGTGTAATTTATCTGTTTAGGCATATCTGTCTTCCTTGCAGACCCCCAACATTTCAAGACCTTTGGGCACATAGTAGATGCTTAAGTACTTGAGTGAATCCGTGAAGATCTTTTGTTGAATACGATCTAAATAAATACAATACCTACTCAGCACACGAATGCAGGCACTTGAGAGAGAGTTTGGTGTCTGCTGAAGCAGGCTGTGGACCAGCTTAGGGGCTCAGTGCCAAAGTGACCCAATAGATTTAGACAAAATGAACGAGATAATTAACTTCAATTTTGCAATTCATGGAGAACAGGAGCAGGATATCTAGGTGTGAATCGGGACTTGATCATTCTTGTTGCATCTTTGGAAAATCCAGTCCTTTTTCTTTCTATGGAAACGTGACTGGCCAAGAGAGTGAACGGAGGACTGGCTTTTAGAAAGGCAATTTTGTCACAGGAAGTCCTGGAGGAAAATATATGGAAGGAGAGCTGCTAGAAACATGGCAGAGACGTTTTGTGTAGAAACCCTAAAATGTGGGTTTACATGCTGTCTGAAAGAGTTGTAACCCAACTTTTCTCCACTACAGATTTGAGCAGCTTTTAAATATCTAGGTATACAAAAGGATTAGAAAGGAAAATAGATCCAACTGAAAGGAATTTCGGATGGAACAATGAAATGATGCTGAAGTGAGCCAGCGCACTGAAAAGAGTTTCAGAAAGACCTGCAGTCTCTAAAGGCAGTGGGCAATGTATCCATCAGGTTTCAAGTAGAAAGGGAAATGGGAACAATTGTCTGTCATCTCATGTCCAGGAGATGACAAGCAACAGTCTCTCAGAGAAGAAAAAGATTTCTTTCCAACCGGTCGAACCAGCCACCTGGGCCAGGCCCCTTTCAAGTGGACGAGTTCCAGAGGAGAGAGCCCCGGGGCCTGCCGCCAAGTTTCCTGGGGCGTGTGCTGGGCCCCCTCAGAGGACCAGGCAGCCTGGCAGCCTGTGTGCCAGAGCTGAGATCTGGCGGCCTCCCACACCCGGTTCCCTGTCCTGCCCCGTCCTCCCGAGGGAGGCCGATGGTCCTGGCAGTGGCGAGTGGGGTGGGGCTGGCTGTGAAGCTTTCCTGGGATGCCCCGGGAGAGGGCGCCGGGGGATGGGCTGCCCCTGGCCAGGTCTGAGGCACTGACCCAGCTCAGGGCTGTCGGGGGCGGAGAGAGAAGCCCCTCCGCCTCTTCCCTGAAGCTTCTTATGGCTGGCCAAATCCTTCACAAGACAGGTTCGCTGGAGAAAATAATACCCAGCTTCAGAACACGTGTACAGGGGAGAAACCCGCGAAACTGAGTCTCTCAACACAATGGCAGAGATTCTCCTCCTATCTCCAGCTGCAGACAAAGGAGGATGTTGGGGGTGCGGTTTGGGCATGTGAGACTGGAGAAGACAATTGTCATGGAGAGGGACATGTAGACGATTGGATTGTCTGAACCGGTTCCCCTGCAGTGGGGTCAGGCCCGGAAGGGACAGCACGGAGGTGACCATGAAGGGGCCTCTCCGTGGTGTGGCTGGCCCCGGGGGGCCGCGCCTGGGGATGGGGATGGAGGGGGGGAAGTGGGATGGCCTGTGAGTTGGCAGCAGTGGTGGATGCAGATACTCAGAGGTCAGGGATCTCTCACTCTTTCCCTGCCTGTCTGTCTGTCTGTCTCTCACTCTCTCTCTCTCTCTCTCTCTCTCTTTCTCTCTCGGGGACCTGAGGAGAAGAGGTGGGCGAGCCCTGCCCGCCTCGCCTACCTGCCTTCCTCTCCCCTGGCCCCTTCTTTCTCCGGCTGCTTTGAGTGCCCTGTGGGCTTGGGTTCAACCCCTGAGGCCAAGGGCGCATGCGCCACCCGCCACCGCCAGGGCCTAGGGCGGGCCTCGGGGGTCCTCAGTGAAGGCCCCGCCCGCCCGCCAGGCCAGGCCAGTCCCAGCTGAAGAAGGAACGCCAACGCCCTGCTGGACTTGGCTTCAGCTGTTGTCTCCCTCCCATCCCCCACTTGCAATCAGCTGGCCGGCCGCTTCCCTTCTTTGGAAGCGGTGGTCTGGACCTGGTGGCCAAAGGCCGACTGGGGTGCCAGGTCAAGGCTCTGCCTCGGCCAGCTGCTTTTGCCCGGGCCTCATTTCCTCCTGGAAAGGCAAAACCACGGCCTCACCCCACGCCCGCACTTGTCGACTCCAGCCAGGTGGAGGAAAGGCTCTGTGGAATCCGAAGGGCCGAGACAGGCTTATGGCCAAGCAGTGAGTGAGGCCCCAGCAGGCCGCCGGCTTGGGGAGCCGCTGCCACACGGGCAGGCCCTTCCGGCGACGGGTCCCAGCATCATCTCTGGAGTCGGGAGGGCCTGGCCTTCCTAGTGCCCAGGCCACGGCTCTGAGGAGAAATCCGCGTTGGAGGGCACGCGTGAGGCCCTCGGCCTGAGGGCGCTGGTGCCACGCCGGGGGCGACTGGAAGGCTGGCTGGGCTCGCCTGCTTTGTCCAAAGGAGGCTGGCCAACCAGCCCAACCGGCCACCTGGGCCAGGCCCCTTTCAAGTGGACAAGATCCGGGGGAAAGGGCCCTGGGGCCTGCCGCCAAGTCCCCTGGGGCGTGTGCTGGGCCCCCTCAGAGGAGGGAGCCACCTGGCAACCTGTGTGCCAGACCTTAGATCTGGCGGCCTGCCACACCCGGCTCCCTGCCCTGCCCACGCCTGCCTCCATCCACTCCACGGAGGACGATGGTGTTGGCAGTGCGAGCGGAGATAGTCGTTAGAGACTTCACTTGGAGTTGTAGTCCAAGAGCATCACAGAAGAGCACTGAGCTTGGGCTCGGCCATTTATCCGCTTTGTAACCTGGCTGAGTTTTCTAGCCACTGTACCCAGTCTCTTCATCTAGCAAATGGTGCAAAGAACAACATTGACTACGTCGGGATGCTTTCAGGGTCATGTGAGTTAAGATATGTTCCAGCACAGAGTTTACATTCAGGGTGCAGTCCTTGGCTCAGTAGAAGTGTTCGCTGCTGTTCTTATGATTTTCATTATTTCACGTCCTTATCTTCCTCGTGAGTTCCCTGTCAAACCAACCACGATCCACGGTGTCAGCAGTTTGATTCCAGGTCCCTGCTTCAAGGCCTGCAGAGGGAACCTCGTGCTCATAACCTCCTGTTTTTCTCCCAGTCTCTGGAGGGATGCATTGACCTCTAGCTTGTCTGCACTGAGGCACGGAATGGGGTCCCACACCCAACCCCGCGTCTCCTCCTTTTCATATCTGATGCTTTGGGAAGACTGCTTACTGTTCACTCGGTGGACTATACTCCCTGACATGAGCAACGCACGGGAGAGAGGCGGTAGGAAACACTGATCCATGTAGGGCTCTGAGTTGACCATAACACAGAGTACAGTTGATCAAGGGCCGAGGTAGGGTTCCTTAAGGCAAAGATCTGCCGAGATGAGGGTGTTCTGATGTGACGCCGCCTGAAAATAAAGCAAACACATAAAAGCATATGTAGTGGTCAAAGGGAAAGCACGCCACTAAAAGAATTGATCCCATGAAATACACTATTCTATTTGTTTATGTATCAAATGACTGATAGGAAAGAGCCAGGCGTAGAGATAGTAGACTTGATCAATGTCATAGAGAATTCTTTTAACAGTTGTTCATGCCTTGTGTTTTACATCATTGATTAGGGGAGTATTTTCGTCTTTTCCTTTCCTAGTGTCTCCATCTTTCTCAACTTTTCCAGGAGACATATTTACATTATCCTCTAAAATGTTAGGGAAATTTTAAAAAAGTTATGACACATTGGAAGTTGTTGATTTTGTATATGGGAGGAGCACTAGATTGCAAGTGAATTAGTGATCATTAGAGTTTTAGTTTGGTAAAAGACGGTAGTTGGAGTTGATACCAGGACGTTTGTAACCCAGTTTTTACTTCATTATTTGGTGTAGTTTTCCAAATGCCAGAGCCGGTCATTTTTAATGTAATAACTTGTCTCATTTTAGAATATGTGTTCTTGGAGAGGGTGATGCAGGTAAGTAGAAAATAATTTAATGTAGTGACTTGTTTTTCTCCAATGGATCTCTTATAAACCCAACAGCCATATAGCATTCTTTTGTCCAAATGACCTGATGGCACTTTCTTAACTTTTCTTGCTGTGACTCTAGCAATCTAGGGTCACACCACCTTCTCTCTCCTAGTCATGCTTTCAGTTGTAAGAGTGATATTGTCAATAGTACAGTGAGCAATTGGCACACACTCTACTCTTTTCTTACATGTATATATATGTATATGTGTGTGTGTCTATATTTCTCAACTGCGAACTTTGGTAACATAATTGTTAAGGTGTGAACTATTTGCAGTGCACTTAACAACTGATGGCTACACATGATTGTGTAGTGACATCACGGTTAAAACCCTTCTTTGCAACATGTGGCCCCTTTCAGTTTTATTTTCAAGGAAAGGGTTCAATGACTTTTTTCTTTTGGAAGAAGAAAGACTTGCATTTCCATCTTAGAAAATCGAGAACTGGTTTCTTGCCTTTTTTCTTTTTTTGTCTTCAGCTCCTCGTCCTACTGGTTACTAATTCACATGTCCAGTCACTTCAGATTCATGGTGCTAACCCTTTGCCTTGTTCAAGGCTCTGACTTTAATTATTCCATAATCCCTTCTGTGAAGGAGGTTTCTCTCCACGCTCATCTAGCGAGGAAGGAACCGACCCTCCTTTATGTGAACTTGGAGACAGAGGCCAAGGTGAAGCCTCGGTGCCCCTCCACACCAGTGAGCTGCAGAAGGGCTGCAGAGTCCTGTGAATCTTTGGCTCCCCTCCTGGCTCCCTCCGGAGTTGGCATTGCCTGCACGGAGGAGCCCAGCTCCTTACAATCGAATTGGTGAAGTCTCCTGAAGCCGGCTGAAGGATAAGACTGGCCGGAAAGGACATCAGCAAGCAGTGTGCTCCAAAAGTGGGTGGCAGAAACACTCAGAAGAAGAAAACCTTTCCGTTTCTCTTGTTTTCTCTTTATCTTCTCTCCCTTCCTTTTCCTTTCCTTAGATGGTACAGAGCCTGTCCACCCCCCATGGTGGCTGTTTTTCTCCTCAGAGCCCCAGGACAGAGCTGTATCTCTTAGTTGTAGGTCAACCCATGGGGGTTCTTTGCCTGGAGTCCCACGGCAGTTTATTCACATCTCTTTCATTCAAATGATTTCAGTAGTGTAATTTATCTGTTTAGGCATATCTGTCTTCCTTGCAGACCCCCAACATTTCAAGACCTTTGGGCACATAGTAGATGCTTAAGTACTTGAGTGAATCCGTGAAGATCTTTTGTTGAATACGATCTAAATAAATACAATACCTACTCAGCACACGAATGCAGGCACTTGAGAGAGAGTTTGGTGTCTGCTGAAGCAGGCTGTGGACCAGCTTAGGGGCTCAGTGCCAAAGTGACCCAATAGATTTAGACAAAATGAACGAGATAATTAACTTCAATTTTGCAATTCATGGAGAACAGGAGCAGGATATCTAGGTGTGAATCGGGACTTGATCATTCTTGTTGCATCTTTGGAAAATCCAGTCCTTTTTCTTTCTATGGAAACGTGACTGGCCAAGAGAGTGAACGGAGGACTGGCTTTTAGAAAGGCAATTTTGTCACAGGAAGTCCTGGAGGAAAATATATGGAAGGAGAGCTGCTAGAAACATGGCAGAGACGTTTTGTGTAGAAACCCTAAAATGTGGGTTTACATGCTGTCTGAAAGAGTTGTAACCCAACTTTTCTCCACTACAGATTTGAGCAGCTTTTAAATATCTAGGTATACAAAAGGATTAGAAAGGAAAATAGATCCAACTGAAAGGAATTTCGGATGGAACAATGAAATGATGCTGAAGTGAGCCAGCGCACTGAAAAGAGTTTCAGAAAGACCTGCAGTCTCTAAAGGCAGTGGGCAATGTATCCATCAGGTTTCAAGTAGAAAGGGAAATGGGAACAATTGTCTGTCATCTCATGTCCAGGAGATGACAAGCAACAGTCTCTCAGAGAAGAAAAAGATTTCTTTCCAACCGGTCGAACCAGCCACCTGGGCCAGGCCCCTTTCAAGTGGACGAGTTCCAGAGGAGAGAGCCCCGGGGCCTGCCGCCAAGTTTCCTGGGGCGTGTGCTGGGCCCCCTCAGAGGACCAGGCAGCCTGGCAGCCTGTGTGCCAGAGCTGAGATCTGGCGGCCTCCCACACCCGGTTCCCTGTCCTGCCCCGTCCTCCCGAGGGAGGCCGATGGTCCTGGCAGTGGCGAGTGGGGTGGGGCTGGCTGTGAAGCTTTCCTGGGATGCCCCGGGAGAGGGCGCCGGGGGATGGGCTGCCCCTGGCCAGGTCTGAGGCACTGACCCAGCTCAGGGCTGTCGGGGGCGGAGAGAGAAGCCCCTCCGCCTCTTCCCTGAAGCTTCTTATGGCTGGCCAAATCCTTCACAAGACAGGTTCGCTGGAGAAAATAATACCCAGCTTCAGAACACGTGTACAGGGGAGAAACCCGCGAAACTGAGTCTCTCAACACAATGGCAGAGATTCTCCTCCTATCTCCAGCTGCAGACAAAGGAGGATGTTGGGGGTGCGGTTTGGGCATGTGAGACTGGAGAAGACAATTGTCATGGAGAGGGACATGTAGACGATTGGATTGTCTGAACCGGTTCCCCTGCAGTGGGGTCAGGCCCGGAAGGGACAGCACGGAGGTGACCATGAAGGGGCCTCTCCGTGGTGTGGCTGGCCCCGGGGGGCCGCGCCTGGGGATGGGGATGGAGGGGGGGAAGTGGGATGGCCTGTGAGTTGGCAGCAGTGGTGGATGCAGATACTCAGAGGTCAGGGATCTCTCACTCTTTCCCTGCCTGTCTGTCTGTCTGTCTCTCACTCTCTCTCTCTCTCTCTCTCTCTCTTTCTCTCTCGGGGACCTGAGGAGAAGAGGTGGGCGAGCCCTGCCCGCCTCGCCTACCTGCCTTCCTCTCCCCTGGCCCCTTCTTTCTCCGGCTGCTTTGAGTGCCCTGTGGGCTTGGGTTCAACCCCTGAGGCCAAGGGCGCATGCGCCACCCGCCACCGCCAGGGCCTAGGGCGGGCCTCGGGGGTCCTCAGTGAAGGCCCCGCCCGCCCGCCAGGCCAGGCCAGTCCCAGCTGAAGAAGGAACGCCAACGCCCTGCTGGACTTGGCTTCAGCTGTTGTCTCCCTCCCATCCCCCACTTGCAATCAGCTGGCCGGCCGCTTCCCTTCTTTGGAAGCGGTGGTCTGGACCTGGTGGCCAAAGGCCGACTGGGGTGCCAGGTCAAGGCTCTGCCTCGGCCAGCTGCTTTTGCCCGGGCCTCATTTCCTCCTGGAAAGGCAAAACCACGGCCTCACCCCACGCCCGCACTTGTCGACTCCAGCCAGGTGGAGGAAAGGCTCTGTGGAATCCGAAGGGCCGAGACAGGCTTATGGCCAAGCAGTGAGTGAGGCCCCAGCAGGCCGCCGGCTTGGGGAGCCGCTGCCACACGGGCAGGCCCTTCCGGCGACGGGTCCCAGCATCATCTCTGGAGTCGGGAGGGCCTGGCCTTCCTAGTGCCCAGGCCACGGCTCTGAGGAGAAATCCGCGTTGGAGGGCACGCGTGAGGCCCTCGGCCTGAGGGCGCTGGTGCCACGCCGGGGGCGACTGGAAGGCTGGCTGGGCTCGCCTGCTTTGTCCAAAGGAGGCTGGCCAACCAGCCCAACCGGCCACCTGGGCCAGGCCCCTTTCAAGTGGACAAGATCCGGGGGAAAGGGCCCTGGGGCCTGCCGCCAAGTCCCCTGGGGCGTGTGCTGGGCCCCCTCAGAGGAGGGAGCCACCTGGCAACCTGTGTGCCAGACCTTAGATCTGGCGGCCTGCCACACCCGGCTCCCTGCCCTGCCCACGCCTGCCTCCATCCACTCCACGGAGGACGATGGTGTTGGCAGTGCGAGCGGAGATAGTCGTTAGAGACTTCACTTGGAGTTGTAGTCCAAGAGCATCACAGAAGAGCACTGAGCTTGGGCTCGGCCATTTATCCGCTTTGTAACCTGGCTGAGTTTTCTAGCCACTGTACCCAGTCTCTTCATCTAGCAAATGGTGCAAAGAACAACATTGACTACGTCGGGATGCTTTCAGGGTCATGTGAGTTAAGATATGTTCCAGCACAGAGTTTACATTCAGGGTGCAGTCCTTGGCTCAGTAGAAGTGTTCGCTGCTGTTCTTATGATTTTCATTATTTCACGTCCTTATCTTCCTCGTGAGTTCCCTGTCAAACCAACCACGATCCACGGTGTCAGCAGTTTGATTCCAGGTCCCTGCTTCAAGGCCTGCAGAGGGAACCTCGTGCTCATAACCTCCTGTTTTTCTCCCAGTCTCTGGAGGGATGCATTGACCTCTAGCTTGTCTGCACTGAGGCACGGAATGGGGTCCCACACCCAACCCCGCGTCTCCTCCTTTTCATATCTGATGCTTTGGGAAGACTGCTTACTGTTCACTCGGTGGACTATACTCCCTGACATGAGCAACGCACGGGAGAGAGGCGGTAGGAAACACTGATCCATGTAGGGCTCTGAGTTGACCATAACACAGAGTACAGTTGATCAAGGGCCGAGGTAGGGTTCCTTAAGGCAAAGATCTGCCGAGATGAGGGTGTTCTGATGTGACGCCGCCTGAAAATAAAGCAAACACATAAAAGCATATGTAGTGGTCAAAGGGAAAGCACGCCACTAAAAGAATTGATCCCATGAAATACACTATTCTATTTGTTTATGTATCAAATGACTGATAGGAAAGAGCCAGGCGTAGAGATAGTAGACTTGATCAATGTCATAGAGAATTCTTTTAACAGTTGTTCATGCCTTGTGTTTTACATCATTGATTAGGGGAGTATTTTCGTCTTTTCCTTTCCTAGTGTCTCCATCTTTCTCAACTTTTCCAGGAGACATATTTACATTATCCTCTAAAATGTTAGGGAAATTTTAAAAAAGTTATGACACATTGGAAGTTGTTGATTTTGTATATGGGAGGAGCACTAGATTGCAAGTGAATTAGTGATCATTAGAGTTTTAGTTTGGTAAAAGACGGTAGTTGGAGTTGATACCAGGATGTTTGTAACCCAGTTTTTACTTCATTATTTGGTGTAGTTTTCCAAATGCCAGAGCCGGTCATTTTTAATGTAATAACTTGTCTCATTTTAGAATATGTATTCTTGGAGAGGGTGATGCAGGTAAGTAGAAAATAATTTAATGTAGTGACTTGTTTTTCTCCAATGGATCTCTTATAAACCCAACAGCCATATAGCATTCTTTTGTCCAAATGACCTGATGGCACTTTCTTAACTTTTCTTGCTGTGACTCTAGCAATCTAGGGTCACACCACCTTCTCTCTCCTAGTCATGCTTTCAGTTGTAAGAGTGATATTGTCAATAGTACAGTGAGCAATTGGCACACACTCTACTCTTTTCTTACATGTATATATATGTATATGTGTGTGTGTCTATATTTCTCAACTGCGAACTTTGGTAACATAATTGTTAAGGTGTGAACTATTTGCAGTGCACTTAACAACTGATGGCTACACATGATTGTGTAGTGACATCACGGTTAAAACCCTTCTTTGCAACATGTGGCCCCTTTCAGTTTTATTTTCAAGGAAAGGGTTCAATGACTTTTTTCTTTTGGAAGAAGAAAGACTTGCATTTCCATCTTAGAAAATCGAGAACTGGTTTCTTGCCTTTTTTCTTTTTTTGTCTTCAGCTCCTCGTCCTACTGGTTACTAATTCACATGTCCAGTCACTTCAGATTCATGGTGCTAACCCTTTGCCTTGTTCAAGGCTCTGACTTTAATTATTCCATAATCCCTTCTGTGAAGGAGGTTTCTCTCCACGCTCATCTAGCGAGGAAGGAACCGACCCTCCTTTATGTGAACTTGGAGACAGAGGCCAAGGTGAAGCCTCGGTGCCCCTCCACACCAGTGAGCTGCAGAAGGGCTGCAGAGTCCTGTGAATCTTTGGCTCCCCTCCTGGCTCCCTCCGGAGTTGGCATTGCCTGCACGGAGGAGCCCAGCTCCTTACAATCGAATTGGTGAAGTCTCCTGAAGCCGGCTGAAGGATAAGACTGGCCGGAAAGGACATCAGCAAGCAGTGTGCTCCAAAAGTGGGTGGCAGAAACACTCAGAAGAAGAAAACCTTTCCGTTTCTCTTGTTTTCTCTTTATCTTCTCTCCCTTCCTTTTCCTTTCCTTAGATGGTACAGAGCCTGTCCACCCCCCATGGTGGCTGTTTTTCTCCTCAGAGCCCCAGGACAGAGCTGTATCTCTTAGTTGTAGGTCAACCCATGGGGGTTCTTTGCCTGGAGTCCCACGGCAGTTTATTCACATCTCTTTCATTCAAATGATTTCAGTAGTGTAATTTATCTGTTTAGGCATATCTGTCTTCCTTGCAGACCCCCAACATTTCAAGACCTTTGGGCACATAGTAGATGCTTAAGTACTTGAGTGAATCCGTGAAGATCTTTTGTTGAATACGATCTAAATAAATACAATACCTACTCAGCACACGAATGCAGGCACTTGAGAGAGAGTTTGGTGTCTGCTGAAGCAGGCTGTGGACCAGCTTAGGGGCTCAGTGCCAAAGTGACCCAATAGATTTAGACAAAATGAACGAGATAATTAACTTCAATTTTGCAATTCATGGAGAACAGGAGCAGGATATCTAGGTGTGAATCGGGACTTGATCATTCTTGTTGCATCTTTGGAAAATCCAGTCCTTTTTCTTTCTATGGAAACGTGACTGGCCAAGAGAGTGAACGGAGGACTGGCTTTTAGAAAGGCAATTTTGTCACAGGAAGTCCTGGAGGAAAATATATGGAAGGAGAGCTGCTAGAAACATGGCAGAGACGTTTTGTGTAGAAACCCTAAAATGTGGGTTTACATGCTGTCTGAAAGAGTTGTAACCCAACTTTTCTCCACTACAGATTTGAGCAGCTTTTAAATATCTAGGTATACAAAAGGATTAGAAAGGAAAATAGATCCAACTGAAAGGAATTTCGGATGGAACAATGAAATGATGCTGAAGTGAGCCAGCGCACTGAAAAGAGTTTCAGAAAGACCTGCAGTCTCTAAAGGCAGTGGGCAATGTATCCATCAGGTTTCAAGTAGAAAGGGAAATGGGAACAATTGTCTGTCATCTCATGTCCAGGAGATGACAAGCAACAGTCTCTCAGAGAAGAAAAAGATTTCTTTCCAACCGGTCGAACCAGCCACCTGGGCCAGGCCCCTTTCAAGTGGACGAGTTCCAGAGGAGAGAGCCCCGGGGCCTGCCGCCAAGTTTCCTGGGGCGTGTGCTGGGCCCCCTCAGAGGACCAGGCAGCCTGGCAGCCTGTGTGCCAGAGCTGAGATCTGGCGGCCTCCCACACCCGGTTCCCTGTCCTGCCCCGTCCTCCCGAGGGAGGCCGATGGTCCTGGCAGTGGCGAGTGGGGTGGGGCTGGCTGTGAAGCTTTCCTGGGATGCCCCGGGAGAGGGCGCCGGGGGATGGGCTGCCCCTGGCCAGGTCTGAGGCACTGACCCAGCTCAGGGCTGTCGGGGGCGGAGAGAGAAGCCCCTCCGCCTCTTCCCTGAAGCTTCTTATGGCTGGCCAAATCCTTCACAAGACAGGTTCGCTGGAGAAAATAATACCCAGCTTCAGAACACGTGTACAGGGGAGAAACCCGCGAAACTGAGTCTCTCAACACAATGGCAGAGATTCTCCTCCTATCTCCAGCTGCAGACAAAGGAGGATGTTGGGGGTGCGGTTTGGGCATGTGAGACTGGAGAAGACAATTGTCATGGAGAGGGACATGTAGACGATTGGATTGTCTGAACCGGTTCCCCTGCAGTGGGGTCAGGCCCGGAAGGGACAGCACGGAGGTGACCATGAAGGGGCCTCTCCGTGGTGTGGCTGGCCCCGGGGGGCCGCGCCTGGGGATGGGGATGGAGGGGGGGAAGTGGGATGGCCTGTGAGTTGGCAGCAGTGGTGGATGCAGATACTCAGAGGTCAGGGATCTCTCACTCTTTCCCTGCCTGTCTGTCTGTCTGTCTCTCACTCTCTCTCTCTCTCTCTCTCTCTCTTTCTCTCTCGGGGACCTGAGGAGAAGAGGTGGGCGAGCCCTGCCCGCCTCGCCTACCTGCCTTCCTCTCCCCTGGCCCCTTCTTTCTCCGGCTGCTTTGAGTGCCCTGTGGGCTTGGGTTCAACCCCTGAGGCCAAGGGCGCATGCGCCACCCGCCACCGCCAGGGCCTAGGGCGGGCCTCGGGGGTCCTCAGTGAAGGCCCCGCCCGCCCGCCAGGCCAGGCCAGTCCCAGCTGAAGAAGGAACGCCAACGCCCTGCTGGACTTGGCTTCAGCTGTTGTCTCCCTCCCATCCCCCACTTGCAATCAGCTGGCCGGCCGCTTCCCTTCTTTGGAAGCGGTGGTCTGGACCTGGTGGCCAAAGGCCGACTGGGGTGCCAGGTCAAGGCTCTGCCTCGGCCAGCTGCTTTTGCCCGGGCCTCATTTCCTCCTGGAAAGGCAAAACCACGGCCTCACCCCACGCCCGCACTTGTCGACTCCAGCCAGGTGGAGGAAAGGCTCTGTGGAATCCGAAGGGCCGAGACAGGCTTATGGCCAAGCAGTGAGTGAGGCCCCAGCAGGCCGCCGGCTTGGGGAGCCGCTGCCACACGGGCAGGCCCTTCCGGCGACGGGTCCCAGCATCATCTCTGGAGTCGGGAGGGCCTGGCCTTCCTAGTGCCCAGGCCACGGCTCTGAGGAGAAATCCGCGTTGGAGGGCACGCGTGAGGCCCTCGGCCTGAGGGCGCTGGTGCCACGCCGGGGGCGACTGGAAGGCTGGCTGGGCTCGCCTGCTTTGTCCAAAGGAGGCTGGCCAACCAGCCCAACCGGCCACCTGGGCCAGGCCCCTTTCAAGTGGACAAGATCCGGGGGAAAGGGCCCTGGGGCCTGCCGCCAAGTCCCCTGGGGCGTGTGCTGGGCCCCCTCAGAGGAGGGAGCCACCTGGCAACCTGTGTGCCAGACCTTAGATCTGGCGGCCTGCCACACCCGGCTCCCTGCCCTGCCCACGCCTGCCTCCATCCACTCCACGGAGGACGATGGTGTTGGCAGTGCGAGCGGAGATAGTCGTTAGAGACTTCACTTGGAGTTGTAGTCCAAGAGCATCACAGAAGAGCACTGAGCTTGGGCTCGGCCATTTATCCGCTTTGTAACCTGGCTGAGTTTTCTAGCCACTGTACCCAGTCTCTTCATCTAGCAAATGGTGCAAAGAACAACATTGACTACGTCGGGATGCTTTCAGGGTCATGTGAGTTAAGATATGTTCCAGCACAGAGTTTACATTCAGGGTGCAGTCCTTGGCTCAGTAGAAGTGTTCGCTGCTGTTCTTATGATTTTCATTATTTCACGTCCTTATCTTCCTCGTGAGTTCCCTGTCAAACCAACCACGATCCACGGTGTCAGCAGTTTGATTCCAGGTCCCTGCTTCAAGGCCTGCAGAGGGAACCTCGTGCTCATAACCTCCTGTTTTTCTCCCAGTCTCTGGAGGGATGCATTGACCTCTAGCTTGTCTGCACTGAGGCACGGAATGGGGTCCCACACCCAACCCCGCGTCTCCTCCTTTTCATATCTGATGCTTTGGGAAGACTGCTTACTGTTCACTCGGTGGACTATACTCCCTGACATGAGCAACGCACGGGAGAGAGGCGGTAGGAAACACTGATCCATGTAGGGCTCTGAGTTGACCATAACACAGAGTACAGTTGATCAAGGGCCGAGGTAGGGTTCCTTAAGGCAAAGATCTGCCGAGATGAGGGTGTTCTGATGTGACGCCGCCTGAAAATAAAGCAAACACATAAAAGCATATGTAGTGGTCAAAGGGAAAGCACGCCACTAAAAGAATTGATCCCATGAAATACACTATTCTATTTGTTTATGTATCAAATGACTGATAGGAAAGAGCCAGGCGTAGAGATAGTAGACTTGATCAATGTCATAGAGAATTCTTTTAACAGTTGTTCATGCCTTGTGTTTTACATCATTGATTAGGGGAGTATTTTCGTCTTTTCCTTTCCTAGTGTCTCCATCTTTCTCAACTTTTCCAGGAGACATATTTACATTATCCTCTAAAATGTTAGGGAAATTTTAAAAAAGTTATGACACATTGGAAGTTGTTGATTTTGTATATGGGAGGAGCACTAGATTGCAAGTGAATTAGTGATCATTAGAGTTTTAGTTTGGTAAAAGACGGTAGTTGGAGTTGATACCAGGATGTTTGTAACCCAGTTTTTACTTCATTATTTGGTGTAGTTTTCCAAATGCCAGAGCCGGTCATTTTTAATGTAATAACTTGTCTCATTTTAGAATATGTGTTCTTGGAGAGGGTGATGCAGGTAAGTAGAAAATAATTTAATGTAGTGACTTGTTTTTCTCCAATGGATCTCTTATAAACCCAACAGCCATATAGCATTCTTTTGTCCAAATGACCTGATGGCACTTTCTTAACTTTTCTTGCTGTGACTCTAGCAATCTAGGGTCACACCACCTTCTCTCTCCTAGTCATGCTTTCAGTTGTAAGAGTGATATTGTCAATAGTACAGTGAGCAATTGGCACACACTCTACTCTTTTCTTACATGTATATATATGTATATGTGTGTGTGTCTATATTTCTCAACTGCGAACTTTGGTAACATAATTGTTAAGGTGTGAACTATTTGCAGTGCACTTAACAACTGATGGCTACACATGATTGTGTAGTGACATCACGGTTAAAACCCTTCTTTGCAACATGTGGCCCCTTTCAGTTTTATTTTCAAGGAAAGGGTTCAATGACTTTTTTCTTTTGGAAGAAGAAAGACTTGCATTTCCATCTTAGAAAATCGAGAACTGGTTTCTTGCCTTTTTTCTTTTTTTGTCTTCAGCTCCTCGTCCTACTGGTTACTAATTCACATGTCCAGTCACTTCAGATTCATGGTGCTAACCCTTTGCCTTGTTCAAGGCTCTGACTTTAATTATTCCATAATCCCTTCTGTGAAGGAGGTTTCTCTCCACGCTCATCTAGCGAGGAAGGAACCGACCCTCCTTTATGTGAACTTGGAGACAGAGGCCAAGGTGAAGCCTCGGTGCCCCTCCACACCAGTGAGCTGCAGAAGGGCTGCAGAGTCCTGTGAATCTTTGGCTCCCCTCCTGGCTCCCTCCGGAGTTGGCATTGCCTGCACGGAGGAGCCCAGCTCCTTACAATCGAATTGGTGAAGTCTCCTGAAGCCGGCTGAAGGATAAGACTGGCCGGAAAGGACATCAGCAAGCAGTGTGCTCCAAAAGTGGGTGGCAGAAACACTCAGAAGAAGAAAACCTTTCCGTTTCTCTTGTTTTCTCTTTATCTTCTCTCCCTTCCTTTTCCTTTCCTTAGATGGTACAGAGCCTGTCCACCCCCCATGGTGGCTGTTTTTCTCCTCAGAGCCCCAGGACAGAGCTGTATCTCTTAGTTGTAGGTCAACCCATGGGGGTTCTTTGCCTGGAGTCCCACGGCAGTTTATTCACATCTCTTTCATTCAAATGATTTCAGTAGTGTAATTTATCTGTTTAGGCATATCTGTCTTCCTTGCAGACCCCCAACATTTCAAGACCTTTGGGCACATAGTAGATGCTTAAGTACTTGAGTGAATCCGTGAAGATCTTTTGTTGAATACGATCTAAATAAATACAATACCTACTCAGCACACGAATGCAGGCACTTGAGAGAGAGTTTGGTGTCTGCTGAAGCAGGCTGTGGACCAGCTTAGGGGCTCAGTGCCAAAGTGACCCAATAGATTTAGACAAAATGAACGAGATAATTAACTTCAATTTTGCAATTCATGGAGAACAGGAGCAGGATATCTAGGTGTGAATCGGGACTTGATCATTCTTGTTGCATCTTTGGAAAATCCAGTCCTTTTTCTTTCTATGGAAACGTGACTGGCCAAGAGAGTGAACGGAGGACTGGCTTTTAGAAAGGCAATTTTGTCACAGGAAGTCCTGGAGGAAAATATATGGAAGGAGAGCTGCTAGAAACATGGCAGAGACGTTTTGTGTAGAAACCCTAAAATGTGGGTTTACATGCTGTCTGAAAGAGTTGTAACCCAACTTTTCTCCACTACAGATTTGAGCAGCTTTTAAATATCTAGGTATACAAAAGGATTAGAAAGGAAAATAGATCCAACTGAAAGGAATTTCGGATGGAACAATGAAATGATGCTGAAGTGAGCCAGCGCACTGAAAAGAGTTTCAGAAAGACCTGCAGTCTCTAAAGGCAGTGGGCAATGTATCCATCAGGTTTCAAGTAGAAAGGGAAATGGGAACAATTGTCTGTCATCTCATGTCCAGGAGATGACAAGCAACAGTCTCTCAGAGAAGAAAAAGATTTCTTTCCAACCGGTCGAACCAGCCACCTGGGCCAGGCCCCTTTCAAGTGGACGAGTTCCAGAGGAGAGAGCCCCGGGGCCTGCCGCCAAGTTTCCTGGGGCGTGTGCTGGGCCCCCTCAGAGGACCAGGCAGCCTGGCAGCCTGTGTGCCAGAGCTGAGATCTGGCGGCCTCCCACACCCGGTTCCCTGTCCTGCCCCGTCTTCCCGAGGGAGGCCGATGGTCCTGGCAGTGGCGAGTGGGGTGGGGCTGGCTGTGAAGCTTTCCTGGGATGCCCCGGGAGAGGGCGCCGGGGGATGGGCTGCCCCTGGCCAGGTCTGAGGCACTGACCCAGCTCAGGGCTGTCGGGGGCGGAGAGAGAAGCCCCTCCGCCTCTTCCCTGAAGCTTCTTATGGCTGGCCAAATCCTTCACAAGACAGGTTCGCTGGAGAAAATAATACCCAGCTTCAGAACACGTGTACAGGGGAGAAACCCGCGAAACTGAGTCTCTCAACACAATGGCAGAGATTCTCCTCCTATCTCCAGCTGCAGACAAAGGAGGATGTTGGGGGTGCGGTTTGGGCATGTGAGACTGGAGAAGACAATTGTCATGGAGAGGGACATGTAGACGATTGGATTGTCTGAACCGGTTCCCCTGCAGTGGGGTCAGGCCCGGAAGGGACAGCACGGAGGTGACCATGAAGGGGCCTCTCCGTGGTGTGGCTGGCCCCGGGGGGCCGCGCCTGGGGATGGGGATGGAGGGGGGGAAGTGGGATGGCCTGTGAGTTGGCAGCAGTGGTGGATGCAGATACTCAGAGGTCAGGGATCTCTCACTCTTTCCCTGCCTGTCTGTCTGTCTGTCTCTCACTCTCTCTCTCTCTCTCTCTCTCTCTTTCTCTCTCGGGGACCTGAGGAGAAGAGGTGGGCGAGCCCTGCCCGCCTCGCCTACCTGCCTTCCTCTCCCCTGGCCCCTTCTTTCTCCGGCTGCTTTGAGTGCCCTGTGGGCTTGGGTTCAACCCCTGAGGCCAAGGGCGCATGCGCCACCCGCCACCGCCAGGGCCTAGGGCGGGCCTCGGGGGTCCTCAGTGAAGGCCCCGCCCGCCCGCCAGGCCAGGCCAGTCCCAGCTGAAGAAGGAACGCCAACGCCCTGCTGGACTTGGCTTCAGCTGTTGTCTCCCTCCCATCCCCCACTTGCAATCAGCTGGCCGGCCGCTTCCCTTCTTTGGAAGCGGTGGTCTGGACCTGGTGGCCAAAGGCCGACTGGGGTGCCAGGTCAAGGCTCTGCCTCGGCCAGCTGCTTTTGCCCGGGCCTCATTTCCTCCTGGAAAGGCAAAACCACGGCCTCACCCCACGCCCGCACTTGTCGACTCCAGCCAGGTGGAGGAAAGGCTCTGTGGAATCCGAAGGGCCGAGACAGGCTTATGGCCAAGCAGTGAGTGAGGCCCCAGCAGGCCGCCGGCTTGGGGAGCCGCTGCCACACGGGCAGGCCCTTCCGGCGACGGGTCCCAGCATCATCTCTGGAGTCGGGAGGGCCTGGCCTTCCTAGTGCCCAGGCCACGGCTCTGAGGAGAAATCCGCGTTGGAGGGCACGCGTGAGGCCCTCGGCCTGAGGGCGCTGGTGCCACGCCGGGGGCGACTGGAAGGCTGGCTGGGCTCGCCTGCTTTGTCCAAAGGAGGCTGGCCAACCAGCCCAACCGGCCACCTGGGCCAGGCCCCTTTCAAGTGGACAAGATCCGGGGGAAAGGGCCCTGGGGCCTGCCGCCAAGTCCCCTGGGGCGTGTGCTGGGCCCCCTCAGAGGAGGGAGCCACCTGGCAACCTGTGTGCCAGACCTTAGATCTGGCGGCCTGCCACACCCGGCTCCCTGCCCTGCCCACGCCTGCCTCCATCCACTCCACGGAGGACGATGGTGTTGGCAGTGCGAGCGGAGATAGTCGTTAGAGACTTCACTTGGAGTTGTAGTCCAAGAGCATCACAGAAGAGCACTGAGCTTGGGCTCGGCCATTTATCCGCTTTGTAACCTGGCTGAGTTTTCTAGCCACTGTACCCAGTCTCTTCATCTAGCAAATGGTGCAAAGAACAACATTGACTACGTCGGGATGCTTTCAGGGTCATGTGAGTTAAGATATGTTCCAGCACAGAGTTTACATTCAGGGTGCAGTCCTTGGCTCAGTAGAAGTGTTCGCTGCTGTTCTTATGATTTTCATTATTTCACGTCCTTATCTTCCTCGTGAGTTCCCTGTCAAACCAACCACGATCCACGGTGTCAGCAGTTTGATTCCAGGTCCCTGCTTCAAGGCCTGCAGAGGGAACCTCGTGCTCATAACCTCCTGTTTTTCTCCCAGTCTCTGGAGGGATGCATTGACCTCTAGCTTGTCTGCACTGAGGCACGGAATGGGGTCCCACACCCAACCCCGCGTCTCCTCCTTTTCATATCTGATGCTTTGGGAAGACTGCTTACTGTTCACTCGGTGGACTATACTCCCTGACATGAGCAACGCACGGGAGAGAGGCGGTAGGAAACACTGATCCATGTAGGGCTCTGAGTTGACCATAACACAGAGTACAGTTGATCAAGGGCCGAGGTAGGGTTCCTTAAGGCAAAGATCTGCCGAGATGAGGGTGTTCTGATGTGACGCCGCCTGAAAATAAAGCAAACACATAAAAGCATATGTAGTGGTCAAAGGGAAAGCACGCCACTAAAAGAATTGATCCCATGAAATACACTATTCTATTTGTTTATGTATCAAATGACTGATAGGAAAGAGCCAGGCGTAGAGATAGTAGACTTGATCAATGTCATAGAGAATTCTTTTAACAGTTGTTCATGCCTTGTGTTTTACATCATTGATTAGGGGAGTATTTTCGTCTTTTCCTTTCCTAGTGTCTCCATCTTTCTCAACTTTTCCAGGAGACATATTTACATTATCCTCTAAAATGTTAGGGAAATTTTAAAAAAGTTATGACACATTGGAAGTTGTTGATTTTGTATATGGGAGGAGCACTAGATTGCAAGTGAATTAGTGATCATTAGAGTTTTAGTTTGGTAAAAGACGGTAGTTGGAGTTGATACCAGGATGTTTGTAACCCAGTTTTTACTTCATTATTTGGTGTAGTTTTCCAAATGCCAGAGCCGGTCATTTTTAATGTAATAACTTGTCTCATTTTAGAATATGTGTTCTTGGAGAGGGTGATGCAGGTAAGTAGAAAATAATTTAATGTAGTGACTTGTTTTTCTCCAATGGATCTCTTATAAACCCAACAGCCATATAGCATTCTTTTGTCCAAATGACCTGATGGCACTTTCTTAACTTTTCTTGCTGTGACTCTAGCAATCTAGGGTCACACCACCTTCTCTCTCCTAGTCATGCTTTCAGTTGTAAGAGTGATATTGTCAATAGTACAGTGAGCAATTGGCACACACTCTACTCTTTTCTTACATGTATATATATGTATATGTGTGTGTGTCTATATTTCTCAACTGCGAACTTTGGTAACATAATTGTTAAGGTGTGAACTATTTGCAGTGCACTTAACAACTGATGGCTACACATGATTGTGTAGTGACATCACGGTTAAAACCCTTCTTTGCAACATGTGGCCCCTTTCAGTTTTATTTTCAAGGAAAGGGTTCAATGACTTTTTTCTTTTGGAAGAAGAAAGACTTGCATTTCCATCTTAGAAAATCGAGAACTGGTTTCTTGCCTTTTTTCTTTTTTTGTCTTCAGCTCCTCGTCCTACTGGTTACTAATTCACATGTCCAGTCACTTCAGATTCATGGTGCTAACCCTTTGCCTTGTTCAAGGCTCTGACTTTAATTATTCCATAATCCCTTCTGTGAAGGAGGTTTCTCTCCACGCTCATCTAGCGAGGAAGGAACCGACCCTCCTTTATGTGAACTTGGAGACAGAGGCCAAGGTGAAGCCTCGGTGCCCCTCCACACCAGTGAGCTGCAGAAGGGCTGCAGAGTCCTGTGAATCTTTGGCTCCCCTCCTGGCTCCCTCCGGAGTTGGCATTGCCTGCACGGAGGAGCCCAGCTCCTTACAATCGAATTGGTGAAGTCTCCTGAAGCCGGCTGAAGGATAAGACTGGCCGGAAAGGACATCAGCAAGCAGTGTGCTCCAAAAGTGGGTGGCAGAAACACTCAGAAGAAGAAAACCTTTCCGTTTCTCTTGTTTTCTCTTTATCTTCTCTCCCTTCCTTTTCCTTTCCTTAGATGGTACAGAGCCTGTCCACCCCCCATGGTGGCTGTTTTTCTCCTCAGAGCCCCAGGACAGAGCTGTATCTCTTAGTTGTAGGTCAACCCATGGGGGTTCTTTGCCTGGAGTCCCACGGCGGTTTATTCACATCTCTTTCATTCAAATGATTTCAGTAGTGTAATTTATCTGTTTAGGCATATCTGTCTTCCTTGCAGACCCCCAACATTTCAAGACCTTTGGGCACATAGTAGATGCTTAAGTACTTGAGTGAATCCGTGAAGATCTTTTGTTGAATACGATCTAAATAAATACAATACCTACTCAGCACACGAATGCAGGCACTTGAGAGAGAGTTTGGTGTCTGCTGAAGCAGGCTGTGGACCAGCTTAGGGGCTCAGTGCCAAAGTGACCCAATAGATTTAGACAAAATGAACGAGATAATTAACTTCAATTTTGCAATTCATGGAGAACAGGAGCAGGATATCTAGGTGTGAATCGGGACTTGATCATTCTTGTTGCATCTTTGGAAAATCCAGTCCTTTTTCTTTCTATGGAAACGTGACTGGCCAAGAGAGTGAACGGAGGACTGGCTTTTAGAAAGGCAATTTTGTCACAGGAAGTCCTGGAGGAAAATATATGGAAGGAGAGCTGCTAGAAACATGGCAGAGACGTTTTGTGTAGAAACCCTAAAATGTGGGTTTACATGCTGTCTGAAAGAGTTGTAACCCAACTTTTCTCCACTACAGATTTGAGCAGCTTTTAAATATCTAGGTATACAAAAGGATTAGAAAGGAAAATAGATCCAACTGAAAGGAATTTCGGATGGAACAATGAAATGATGCTGAAGTGAGCCAGCGCACTGAAAAGAGTTTCAGAAAGACCTGCAGTCTCTAAAGGCAGTGGGCAATGTATCCATCAGGTTTCAAGTAGAAAGGGAAATGGGAACAATTGTCTGTCATCTCATGTCCAGGAGATGACAAGCAACAGTCTCTCAGAGAAGAAAAAGATTTCTTTCCAACCGGTCGAACCAGCCACCTGGGCCAGGCCCCTTTCAAGTGGACGAGTTCCAGAGGAGAGAGCCCCGGGGCCTGCCGCCAAGTTTCCTGGGGCGTGTGCTGGGCCCCCTCAGAGGACCAGGCAGCCTGGCAGCCTGTGTGCCAGAGCTGAGATCTGGCGGCCTCCCACACCCGGTTCCCTGTCCTGCCCCGTCCTCCCGAGGGAGGCCGATGGTCCTGGCAGTGGCGAGTGGGGTGGGGCTGGCTGTGAAGCTTTCCTGGGATGCCCCGGGAGAGGGCGCCGGGGGATGGGCTGCCCCTGGCCAGGTCTGAGGCACTGACCCAGCTCAGGGCTGTCGGGGGCGGAGAGAGAAGCCCCTCCGCCTCTTCCCTGAAGCTTCTTATGGCTGGCCAAATCCTTCACAAGACAGGTTCGCTGGAGAAAATAATACCCAGCTTCAGAACACGTGTACAGGGGAGAAACCCGCGAAACTGAGTCTCTCAACACAATGGCAGAGATTCTCCTCCTATCTCCAGCTGCAGACAAAGGAGGATGTTGGGGGTGCGGTTTGGGCATGTGAGACTGGAGAAGACAATTGTCATGGAGAGGGACATGTAGACGATTGGATTGTCTGAACCGGTTCCCCTGCAGTGGGGTCAGGCCCGGAAGGGACAGCACGGAGGTGACCATGAAGGGGCCTCTCCGTGGTGTGGCTGGCCCCGGGGGGCCGCGCCTGGGGATGGGGATGGAGGGGGGGAAGTGGGATGGCCTGTGAGTTGGCAGCAGTGGTGGATGCAGATACTCAGAGGTCAGGGATCTCTCACTCTTTCCCTGCCTGTCTGTCTGTCTGTCTCTCACTCTCTCTCTCTCTCTCTCTCTCTCTTTCTCTCTCGGGGACCTGAGGAGAAGAGGTGGGCGAGCCCTGCCCGCCTCGCCTACCTGCCTTCCTCTCCCCTGGCCCCTTCTTTCTCCGGCTGCTTTGAGTGCCCTGTGGGCTTGGGTTCAACCCCTGAGGCCAAGGGCGCATGCGCCACCCGCCACCGCCAGGGCCTAGGGCGGGCCTCGGGGGTCCTCAGTGAAGGCCCCGCCCGCCCGCCAGGCCAGGCCAGTCCCAGCTGAAGAAGGAACGCCAACGCCCTGCTGGACTTGGCTTCAGCTGTTGTCTCCCTCCCATCCCCCACTTGCAATCAGCTGGCCGGCCGCTTCCCTTCTTTGGAAGCGGTGGTCTGGACCTGGTGGCCAAAGGCCGACTGGGGTGCCAGGTCAAGGCTCTGCCTCGGCCAGCTGCTTTTGCCCGGGCCTCATTTCCTCCTGGAAAGGCAAAACCACGGCCTCACCCCACGCCCGCACTTGTCGACTCCAGCCAGGTGGAGGAAAGGCTCTGTGGAATCCGAAGGGCCGAGACAGGCTTATGGCCAAGCAGTGAGTGAGGCCCCAGCAGGCCGCCGGCTTGGGGAGCCGCTGCCACACGGGCAGGCCCTTCCGGCGACGGGTCCCAGCATCATCTCTGGAGTCGGGAGGGCCTGGCCTTCCTAGTGCCCAGGCCACGGCTCTGAGGAGAAATCCGCGTTGGAGGGCACGCGTGAGGCCCTCGGCCTGAGGGCGCTGGTGCCACGCCGGGGGCGACTGGAAGGCTGGCTGGGCTCGCCTGCTTTGTCCAAAGGAGGCTGGCCAACCAGCCCAACCGGCCACCTGGGCCAGGCCCCTTTCAAGTGGACAAGATCCGGGGGAAAGGGCCCTGGGGCCTGCCGCCAAGTCCCCTGGGGCGTGTGCTGGGCCCCCTCAGAGGAGGGAGCCACCTGGCAACCTGTGTGCCAGACCTTAGATCTGGCGGCCTGCCACACCCGGCTCCCTGCCCTGCCCACGCCTGCCTCCATCCACTCCACGGAGGACGATGGTGTTGGCAGTGCGAGCGGAGATAGTCGTTAGAGACTTCACTTGGAGTTGTAGTCCAAGAGCATCACAGAAGAGCACTGAGCTTGGGCTCGGCCATTTATCCGCTTTGTAACCTGGCTGAGTTTTCTAGCCACTGTACCCAGTCTCTTCATCTAGCAAATGGTGCAAAGAACAACATTGACTACGTCGGGATGCTTTCAGGGTCATGTGAGTTAAGATATGTTCCAGCACAGAGTTTACATTCAGGGTGCAGTCCTTGGCTCAGTAGAAGTGTTCGCTGCTGTTCTTATGATTTTCATTATTTCACGTCCTTATCTTCCTCGTGAGTTCCCTGTCAAACCAACCACGATCCACGGTGTCAGCAGTTTGATTCCAGGTCCCTGCTTCAAGGCCTGCAGAGGGAACCTCGTGCTCATAACCTCCTGTTTTTCTCCCAGTCTCTGGAGGGATGCATTGACCTCTAGCTTGTCTGCACTGAGGCACGGAATGGGGTCCCACACCCAACCCCGCGTCTCCTCCTTTTCATATCTGATGCTTTGGGAAGACTGCTTACTGTTCACTCGGTGGACTATACTCCCTGACATGAGCAACGCACGGGAGAGAGGCGGTAGGAAACACTGATCCATGTAGGGCTCTGAGTTGACCATAACACAGAGTACAGTTGATCAAGGGCCGAGGTAGGGTTCCTTAAGGCAAAGATCTGCCGAGATGAGGGTGTTCTGATGTGACGCCGCCTGAAAATAAAGCAAACACATAAAAGCATATGTAGTGGTCAAAGGGAAAGCACGCCACTAAAAGAATTGATCCCATGAAATACACTATTCTATTTGTTTATGTATCAAATGACTGATAGGAAAGAGCCAGGCGTAGAGATAGTAGACTTGATCAATGTCATAGAGAATTCTTTTAACAGTTGTTCATGCCTTGTGTTTTACATCATTGATTAGGGGAGTATTTTCGTCTTTTCCTTTCCTAGTGTCTCCATCTTTCTCAACTTTTCCAGGAGACATATTTACATTATCCTCTAAAATGTTAGGGAAATTTTAAAAAAGTTATGACACATTGGAAGTTGTTGATTTTGTATATGGGAGGAGCACTAGATTGCAAGTGAATTAGTGATCATTAGAGTTTTAGTTTGGTAAAAGACGGTAGTTGGAGTTGATACCAGGATGTTTGTAACCCAGTTTTTACTTCATTATTTGGTGTAGTTTTCCAAATGCCAGAGCCGGTCATTTTTAATGTAATAACTTGTCTCATTTTAGAATATGTATTCTTGGAGAGGGTGATGCAGGTAAGTAGAAAATAATTTAATGTAGTGACTTGTTTTTCTCCAATGGATCTCTTATAAACCCAACAGCCATATAGCATTCTTTTGTCCAAATGACCTGATGGCACTTTCTTAACTTTTCTTGCTGTGACTCTAGCAATCTAGGGTCACACCACCTTCTCTCTCCTAGTCATGCTTTCAGTTGTAAGAGTGATATTGTCAATAGTACAGTGAGCAATTGGCACACACTCTACTCTTTTCTTACATGTATATATATGTATATGTGTGTGTGTCTATATTTCTCAACTGCGAACTTTGGTAACATAATTGTTAAGGTGTGAACTATTTGCAGTGCACTTAACAACTGATGGCTACACATGATTGTGTAGTGACATCACGGTTAAAACCCTTCTTTGCAACATGTGGCCCCTTTCAGTTTTATTTTCAAGGAAAGGGTTCAATGACTTTTTTCTTTTGGAAGAAGAAAGACTTGCATTTCCATCTTAGAAAATCGAGAACTGGTTTCTTGCCTTTTTTCTTTTTTTGTCTTCAGCTCCTCGTCCTACTGGTTACTAATTCACATGTCCAGTCACTTCAGATTCATGGTGCTAACCCTTTGCCTTGTTCAAGGCTCTGACTTTAATTATTCCATAATCCCTTCTGTGAAGGAGGTTTCTCTCCACGCTCATCTAGCGAGGAAGGAACCGACCCTCCTTTATGTGAACTTGGAGACAGAGGCCAAGGTGAAGCCTCGGTGCCCCTCCACACCAGTGAGCTGCAGAAGGGCTGCAGAGTCCTGTGAATCTTTGGCTCCCCTCCTGGCTCCCTCCGGAGTTGGCATTGCCTGCACGGAGGAGCCCAGCTCCTTACAATCGAATTGGTGAAGTCTCCTGAAGCCGGCTGAAGGATAAGACTGGCCGGAAAGGACATCAGCAAGCAGTGTGCTCCAAAAGTGGGTGGCAGAAACACTCAGAAGAAGAAAACCTTTCCGTTTCTCTTGTTTTCTCTTTATCTTCTCTCCCTTCCTTTTCCTTTCCTTAGATGGTACAGAGCCTGTCCACCCCCCATGGTGGCTGTTTTTCTCCTCAGAGCCCCAGGACAGAGCTGTATCTCTTAGTTGTAGGTCAACCCATGGGGGTTCTTTGCCTGGAGTCCCACGGCAGTTTATTCACATCTCTTTCATTCAAATGATTTCAGTAGTGTAATTTATCTGTTTAGGCATATCTGTCTTCCTTGCAGACCCCCAACATTTCAAGACCTTTGGGCACATAGTAGATGCTTAAGTACTTGAGTGAATCCGTGAAGATCTTTTGTTGAATACGATCTAAATAAATACAATACCTACTCAGCACACGAATGCAGGCACTTGAGAGAGAGTTTGGTGTCTGCTGAAGCAGGCTGTGGACCAGCTTAGGGGCTCAGTGCCAAAGTGACCCAATAGATTTAGACAAAATGAACGAGATAATTAACTTCAATTTTGCAATTCATGGAGAACAGGAGCAGGATATCTAGGTGTGAATCGGGACTTGATCATTCTTGTTGCATCTTTGGAAAATCCAGTCCTTTTTCTTTCTATGGAAACGTGACTGGCCAAGAGAGTGAACGGAGGACTGGCTTTTAGAAAGGCAATTTTGTCACAGGAAGTCCTGGAGGAAAATATATGGAAGGAGAGCTGCTAGAAACATGGCAGAGACGTTTTGTGTAGAAACCCTAAAATGTGGGTTTACATGCTGTCTGAAAGAGTTGTAACCCAACTTTTCTCCACTACAGATTTGAGCAGCTTTTAAATATCTAGGTATACAAAAGGATTAGAAAGGAAAATAGATCCAACTGAAAGGAATTTCGGATGGAACAATGAAATGATGCTGAAGTGAGCCAGCGCACTGAAAAGAGTTTCAGAAAGACCTGCAGTCTCTAAAGGCAGTGGGCAATGTATCCATCAGGTTTCAAGTAGAAAGGGAAATGGGAACAATTGTCTGTCATCTCATGTCCAGGAGATGACAAGCAACAGTCTCTCAGAGAAGAAAAAGATTTCTTTCCAACCGGTCGAACCAGCCACCTGGGCCAGGCCCCTTTCAAGTGGACGAGTTCCAGAGGAGAGAGCCCCGGGGCCTGCCGCCAAGTTTCCTGGGGCGTGTGCTGGGCCCCCTCAGAGGACCAGGCAGCCTGGCAGCCTGTGTGCCAGAGCTGAGATCTGGCGGCCTCCCACACCCGGTTCCCTGTCCTGCCCCGTCCTCCCGAGGGAGGCCGATGGTCCTGGCAGTGGCGAGTGGGGTGGGGCTGGCTGTGAAGCTTTCCTGGGATGCCCCGGGAGAGGGCGCCGGGGGATGGGCTGCCCCTGGCCAGGTCTGAGGCACTGACCCAGCTCAGGGCTGTCGGGGGCGGAGAGAGAAGCCCCTCCGCCTCTTCCCTGAAGCTTCTTATGGCTGGCCAAATCCTTCACAAGACAGGTTCGCTGGAGAAAATAATACCCAGCTTCAGAACACGTGTACAGGGGAGAAACCCGCGAAACTGAGTCTCTCAACACAATGGCAGAGATTCTCCTCCTATCTCCAGCTGCAGACAAAGGAGGATGTTGGGGGTGCGGTTTGGGCATGTGAGACTGGAGAAGACAATTGTCATGGAGAGGGACATGTAGACGATTGGATTGTCTGAACCGGTTCCCCTGCAGTGGGGTCAGGCCCGGAAGGGACAGCACGGAGGTGACCATGAAGGGGCCTCTCCGTGGTGTGGCTGGCCCCGGGGGGCCGCGCCTGGGGATGGGGATGGAGGGGGGGAAGTGGGATGGCCTGTGAGTTGGCAGCAGTGGTGGATGCAGATACTCAGAGGTCAGGGATCTCTCACTCTTTCCCTGCCTGTCTGTCTGTCTGTCTCTCACTCTCTCTCTCTCTCTCTCTCTCTCTTTCTCTCTCGGGGACCTGAGGAGAAGAGGTGGGCGAGCCCTGCCCGCCTCGCCTACCTGCCTTCCTCTCCCCTGGCCCCTTCTTTCTCCGGCTGCTTTGAGTGCCCTGTGGGTTTGGGTTCAACCCCTGAGGCCAAGGGCGCATGCGCCACCCGCCACCGCCAGGGCCTAGGGCGGGCCTCGGGGGTCCTCAGTGAAGGCCCCGCCCGCCCGCCAGGCCAGGCCAGTCCCAGCTGAAGAAGGAACGCCAACGCCCTGCTGGACTTGGCTTCAGCTGTTGTCTCCCTCCCATCCCCCACTTGCAATCAGCTGGCCGGCCGCTTCCCTTCTTTGGAAGCGGTGGTCTGGACCTGGTGGCCAAAGGCCGACTGGGGTGCCAGGTCAAGGCTCTGCCTCGGCCAGCTGCTTTTGCCCGGGCCTCATTTCCTCCTGGAAAGGCAAAACCACGGCCTCACCCCACGCCCGCACTTGTCGACTCCAGCCAGGTGGAGGAAAGGCTCTGTGGAATCCGAAGGGCCGAGACAGGCTTATGGCCAAGCAGTGAGTGAGGCCCCAGCAGGCCGCCGGCTTGGGGAGCCGCTGCCACACGGGCAGGCCCTTCCGGCGACGGGTCCCAGCATCATCTCTGGAGTCGGGAGGGCCTGGCCTTCCTAGTGCCCAGGCCACGGCTCTGAGGAGAAATCCGCGTTGGAGGGCACGCGTGAGGCCCTCGGCCTGAGGGCGCTGGTGCCACGCCGGGGGCGACTGGAAGGCTGGCTGGGCTCGCCTGCTTTGTCCAAAGGAGGCTGGCCAACCAGCCCAACCGGCCACCTGGGCCAGGCCCCTTTCAAGTGGACAAGATCCGGGGGAAAGGGCCCTGGGGCCTGCCGCCAAGTCCCCTGGGGCGTGTGCTGGGCCCCCTCAGAGGAGGGAGCCACCTGGCAACCTGTGTGCCAGACCTTAGATCTGGCGGCCTGCCACACCCGGCTCCCTGCCCTGCCCACGCCTGCCTCCATCCACTCCACGGAGGACGATGGTGTTGGCAGTGCGAGCGGAGATAGTCGTTAGAGACTTCACTTGGAGTTGTAGTCCAAGAGCATCACAGAAGAGCACTGAGCTTGGGCTCGGCCATTTATCCTCTTTGTAACCTGGCTGAGTTTTCTAGCCACTGTACCCAGTCTCTTCATCTAGCAAATGGTGCAAAGAACAACATTGACTACGTCGGGATGCTTTCAGGGTCATGTGAGTTAAGATATGTTCCAGCACAGAGTTTACATTCAGGGTGCAGTCCTTGGCTCAGTAGAAGTGTTCGCTGCTGTTCTTATGATTTTCATTATTTCACGTCCTTATCTTCCTCGTGAGTTCCCTGTCAAACCAACCACGATCCACGGTGTCAGCAGTTTGATTCCAGGTCCCTGCTTCAAGGCCTGCAGAGGGAACCTCGTGCTCATAACCTCCTGTTTTTCTCCCAGTCTCTGGAGGGATGCATTGACCTCTAGCTTGTCTGCACTGAGGCACGGAATGGGGTCCCACACCCAACCCCGCGTCTCCTCCTTTTCATATCTGATGCTTTGGGAAGACTGCTTACTGTTCACTCGGTGGACTATACTCCCTGACATGAGCAACGCACGGGAGAGAGGCGGTAGGAAACACTGATCCATGTAGGGCTCTGAGTTGACCATAACACAGAGTACAGTTGATCAAGGGCCGAGGTAGGGTTCCTTAAGGCAAAGATCTGCCGAGATGAGGGTGTTCTGATGTGACGCCGCCTGAAAATAAAGCAAACACATAAAAGCATATGTAGTGGTCAAAGGGAAAGCACGCCACTAAAAGAATTGATCCCATGAAATACACTATTCTATTTGTTTATGTATCAAATGACTGATAGGAAAGAGCCAGGCGTAGAGATAGTAGACTTGATCAATGTCATAGAGAATTCTTTTAACAGTTGTTCATGCCTTGTGTTTTACATCATTGATTAGGGGAGTATTTTCGTCTTTTCCTTTCCTAGTGTCTCCATCTTTCTCAACTTTTCCAGGAGACATATTTACATTATCCTCTAAAATGTTAGGGAAATTTTAAAAAAGTTATGACACATTGGAAGTTGTTGATTTTGTATATGGGAGGAGCACTAGATTGCAAGTGAATTAGTGATCATTAGAGTTTTAGTTTGGTAAAAGACGGTAGTTGGAGTTGATACCAGGATGTTTGTAACCCAGTTTTTACTTCATTATTTGGTGTAGTTTTCCAAATGCCAGAGCCGGTCATTTTTAATGTAATAACTTGTCTCATTTTAGAATATGTGTTCTTGGAGAGGGTGATGCAGGTAAGTAGAAAATAATTTAATGTAGTGACTTGTTTTTCTCCAATGGATCTCTTATAAACCCAACAGCCATATAGCATTCTTTTGTCCAAATGACCTGATGGCACTTTCTTAACTTTTCTTGCTGTGACTCTAGCAATCTAGGGTCACACCACCTTCTCTCTCCTAGTCATGCTTTCAGTTGTAAGAGTGATATTGTCAATAGTACAGTGAGCAATTGGCACACACTCTACTCTTTTCTTACATGTATATATATGTATATGTGTGTGTGTCTATATTTCTCAACTGCGAACTTTGGTAACATAATTGTTAAGGTGTGAACTATTTGCAGTGCACTTAACAACTGATGGCTACACATGATTGTGTAGTGACATCACGGTTAAAACCCTTCTTTGCAACATGTGGCCCCTTTCAGTTTTATTTTCAAGGAAAGGGTTCAATGACTTTTTTCTTTTGGAAGAAGAAAGACTTGCATTTCCATCTTAGAAAATCGAGAACTGGTTTCTTGCCTTTTTTCTTTTTTTGTCTTCAGCTCCTCGTCCTACTGGTTACTAATTCACATGTCCAGTCACTTCAGATTCATGGTGCTAACCCTTTGCCTTGTTCAAGGCTCTGACTTTAATTATTCCATAATCCCTTCTGTGAAGGAGGTTTCTCTCCACGCTCATCTAGCGAGGAAGGAACCGACCCTCCTTTATGTGAACTTGGAGACAGAGGCCAAGGTGAAGCCTCGGTGCCCCTCCACACCAGTGAGCTGCAGAAGGGCTGCAGAGTCCTGTGAATCTTTGGCTCCCCTCCTGGCTCCCTCCGGAGTTGGCATTGCCTGCACGGAGGAGCCCAGCTCCTTACAATCGAATTGGTGAAGTCTCCTGAAGCCGGCTGAAGGATAAGACTGGCCGGAAAGGACATCAGCAAGCAGTGTGCTCCAAAAGTGGGTGGCAGAAACACTCAGAAGAAGAAAACCTTTCCGTTTCTCTTGTTTTCTCTTTATCTTCTCTCCCTTCCTTTTCCTTTCCTTAGATGGTACAGAGCCTGTCCACCCCCCATGGTGGCTGTTTTTCTCCTCAGAGCCCCAGGACAGAGCTGTATCTCTTAGTTGTAGGTCAACCCATGGGGGTTCTTTGCCTGGAGTCCCACGGCAGTTTATTCACATCTCTTTCATTCAAATGATTTCAGTAGTGTAATTTATCTGTTTAGGCATATCTGTCTTCCTTGCAGACCCCCAACATTTCAAGACCTTTGGGCACATAGTAGATGCTTAAGTACTTGAGTGAATCCGTGAAGATCTTTTGTTGAATACGATCTAAATAAATACAATACCTACTCAGCACACGAATGCAGGCACTTGAGAGAGAGTTTGGTGTCTGCTGAAGCAGGCTGTGGACCAGCTTAGGGGCTCAGTGCCAAAGTGACCCAATAGATTTAGACAAAATGAACGAGATAATTAACTTCAATTTTGCAATTCATGGAGAACAGGAGCAGGATATCTAGGTGTGAATCGGGACTTGATCATTCTTGTTGCATCTTTGGAAAATCCAGTCCTTTTTCTTTCTATGGAAACGTGACTGGCCAAGAGAGTGAACGGAGGACTGGCTTTTAGAAAGGCAATTTTGTCACAGGAAGTCCTGGAGGAAAATATATGGAAGGAGAGCTGCTAGAAACATGGCAGAGACGTTTTGTGTAGAAACCCTAAAATGTGGGTTTACATGCTGTCTGAAAGAGTTGTAACCCAACTTTTCTCCACTACAGATTTGAGCAGCTTTTAAATATCTAGGTATACAAAAGGATTAGAAAGGAAAATAGATCCAACTGAAAGGAATTTCGGATGGAACAATGAAATGATGCTGAAGTGAGCCAGCGCACTGAAAAGAGTTTCAGAAAGACCTGCAGTCTCTAAAGGCAGTGGGCAATGTATCCATCAGGTTTCAAGTAGAAAGGGAAATGGGAACAATTGTCTGTCATCTCATGTCCAGGAGATGACAAGCAACAGTCTCTCAGAGAAGAAAAAGATTTCTTTCCAACCGGTCGAACCAGCCACCTGGGCCAGGCCCCTTTCAAGTGGACGAGTTCCAGAGGAGAGAGCCCCGGGGCCTGCCGCCAAGTTTCCTGGGGCGTGTGCTGGGCCCCCTCAGAGGACCAGGCAGCCTGGCAGCCTGTGTGCCAGAGCTGAGATCTGGCGGCCTCCCACACCCGGTTCCCTGTCCTGCCCCGTCCTCCCGAGGGAGGCCGATGGTCCTGGCAGTGGCGAGTGGGGTGGGGCTGGCTGTGAAGCTTTCCTGGGATGCCCCGGGAGAGGGCGCCGGGGGATGGGCTGCCCCTGGCCAGGTCTGAGGCACTGACCCAGCTCAGGGCTGTCGGGGGCGGAGAGAGAAGCCCCTCCGCCTCTTCCCTGAAGCTTCTTATGGCTGGCCAAATCCTTCACAAGACAGGTTCGCTGGAGAAAATAATACCCAGCTTCAGAACACGTGTACAGGGGAGAAACCCGCGAAACTGAGTCTCTCAACACAATGGCAGAGATTCTCCTCCTATCTCCAGCTGCAGACAAAGGAGGATGTTGGGGGTGCGGTTTGGGCATGTGAGACTGGAGAAGACAATTGTCATGGAGAGGGACATGTAGACGATTGGATTGTCTGAACCGGTTCCCCTGCAGTGGGGTCAGGCCCGGAAGGGACAGCACGGAGGTGACCATGAAGGGGCCTCTCCGTGGTGTGGCTGGCCCCGGGGGGCCGCGCCTGGGGATGGGGATGGAGGGGGGGAAGTGGGATGGCCTGTGAGTTGGCAGCAGTGGTGGATGCAGATACTCAGAGGTCAGGGATCTCTCACTCTTTCCCTGCCTGTCTGTCTGTCTGTCTCTCACTCTCTCTCTCTCTCTCTCTCTCTCTTTCTCTCTCGGGGACCTGAGGAGAAGAGGTGGGCGAGCCCTGCCCGCCTCGCCTACCTGCCTTCCTCTCCCCTGGCCCCTTCTTTCTCCGGCTGCTTTGAGTGCCCTGTGGGTTTGGGTTCAACCCCTGAGGCCAAGGGCGCATGCGCCACCCGCCACCGCCAGGGCCTAGGGCGGGCCTCGGGGGTCCTCAGTGAAGGCCCCGCCCGCCCGCCAGGCCAGGCCAGTCCCAGCTGAAGAAGGAACGCCAACGCCCTGCTGGACTTGGCTTCAGCTGTTGTCTCCCTCCCATCCCCCACTTGCAATCAGCTGGCCGGCCGCTTCCCTTCTTTGGAAGCGGTGGTCTGGACCTGGTGGCCAAAGGCCGACTGGGGTGCCAGGTCAAGGCTCTGCCTCGGCCAGCTGCTTTTGCCCGGGCCTCATTTCCTCCTGGAAAGGCAAAACCACGGCCTCACCCCACGCCCGCACTTGTCGACTCCAGCCAGGTGGAGGAAAGGCTCTGTGGAATCCGAAGGGCCGAGACAGGCTTATGGCCAAGCAGTGAGTGAGGCCCCAGCAGGCCGCCGGCTTGGGGAGCCGCTGCCACACGGGCAGGCCCTTCCGGCGACGGGTCCCAGCATCATCTCTGGAGTCGGGAGGGCCTGGCCTTCCTAGTGCCCAGGCCACGGCTCTGAGGAGAAATCCGCGTTGGAGGGCACGCGTGAGGCCCTCGGCCTGAGGGCGCTGGTGCCACGCCGGGGGCGACTGGAAGGCTGGCTGGGCTCGCCTGCTTTGTCCAAAGGAGGCTGGCCAACCAGCCCAACCGGCCACCTGGGCCAGGCCCCTTTCAAGTGGACAAGATCCGGGGGAAAGGGCCCTGGGGCCTGCCGCCAAGTCCCCTGGGGCGTGTGCTGGGCCCCCTCAGAGGAGGGAGCCACCTGGCAACCTGTGTGCCAGACCTTAGATCTGGCGGCCTGCCACACCCGGCTCCCTGCCCTGCCCACGCCTGCCTCCATCCACTCCACGGAGGACGATGGTGTTGGCAGTGCGAGCGGAGATAGTCGTTAGAGACTTCACTTGGAGTTGTAGTCCAAGAGCATCACAGAAGAGCACTGAGCTTGGGCTCGGCCATTTATCCGCTTTGTAACCTGGCTGAGTTTTCTAGCCACTGTACCCAGTCTCTTCATCTTGCAAATGGTGCAAAGAACAACATTGACTACGTCGGGATGCTTTCAGGGTCATGTGAGTTAAGATATGTTCCAGCACAGAGTTTACATTCAGGGTGCAGTCCTTGGCTCAGTAGAAGTGTTCGCTGCTGTTCTTATGATTTTCATTATTTCACGTCCTTATCTTCCTCGTGAGTTCCCTGTCAAACCAACCACGATCCACGGTGTCAGCAGTTTGATTCCAGGTCCCTGCTTCAAGGCCTGCAGAGGGAACCTCGTGCTCATAACCTCCTGTTTTTCTCCCAGTCTCTGGAGGGATGCATTGACCTCTAGCTTGTCTGCACTGAGGCACGGAATGGGGTCCCACACCCAACCCCGCGTCTCCTCCTTTTCATATCTGATGCTTTGGGAAGACTGCTTACTGTTCACTCGGTGGACTATACTCCCTGACATGAGCAACGCACGGGAGAGAGGCGGTAGGAAACACTGATCCATGTAGGGCTCTGAGTTGACCATAACACAGAGTACAGTTGATCAAGGGCCGAGGTAGGGTTCCTTAAGGCAAAGATCTGCCGAGATGAGGGTGTTCTGATGTGACGCCGCCTGAAAATAAAGCAAACACATAAAAGCATATGTAGTGGTCAAAGGGAAAGCACGCCACTAAAAGAATTGATCCCATGAAATACACTATTCTATTTGTTTATGTATCAAATGACTGATAGGAAAGAGCCAGGCGTAGAGATAGTAGACTTGATCAATGTCATAGAGAATTCTTTTAACAGTTGTTCATGCCTTGTGTTTTACATCATTGATTAGGGGAGTATTTTCGTCTTTTCCTTTCCTAGTGTCTCCATCTTTCTCAACTTTTCCAGGAGACATATTTACATTATCCTCTAAAATGTTAGGGAAATTTTAAAAAAGTTATGACACATTGGAAGTTGTTGATTTTGTATATGGGAGGAGCACTAGATTGCAAGTGAATTAGTGATCATTAGAGTTTTAGTTTGGTAAAAGACGGTAGTTGGAGTTGATACCAGGATGTTTGTAACCCAGTTTTTACTTCATTATTTGGTGTAGTTTTCCAAATGCCAGAGCCGGTCATTTTTAATGTAATAACTTGTCTCATTTTAGAATATGTGTTCTTGGAGAGGGTGATGCAGGTAAGTAGAAAATAATTTAATGTAGTGACTTGTTTTTCTCCAATGGATCTCTTATAAACCCAACAGCCATATAGCATTCTTTTGTCCAAATGACCTGATGGCACTTTCTTAACTTTTCTTGCTGTGACTCTAGCAATCTAGGGTCACACCACCTTCTCTCTCCTAGTCATGCTTTCAGTTGTAAGAGTGATATTGTCAATAGTACAGTGAGCAATTGGCACACACTCTACTCTTTTCTTACATGTATATATATGTATATGTGTGTGTGTCTATATTTCTCAACTGCGAACTTTGGTAACATAATTGTTAAGGTGTGAACTATTTGCAGTGCACTTAACAACTGATGGCTACACATGATTGTGTAGTGACATCACGGTTAAAACCCTTCTTTGCAACATGTGGCCCCTTTCAGTTTTATTTTCAAGGAAAGGGTTCAATGACTTTTTTCTTTTGGAAGAAGAAAGACTTGCATTTCCATCTTAGAAAATCGAGAACTGGTTTCTTGCCTTTTTTCTTTTTTTGTCTTCAGCTCCTCGTCCTACTGGTTACTAATTCACATGTCCAGTCACTTCAGATTCATGGTGCTAACCCTTTGCCTTGTTCAAGGCTCTGACTTTAATTATTCCATAATCCCTTCTGTGAAGGAGGTTTCTCTCCACGCTCATCTAGCGAGGAAGGAACCGACCCTCCTTTATGTGAACTTGGAGACAGAGGCCAAGGTGAAGCCTCGGTGCCCCTCCACACCAGTGAGCTGCAGAAGGGCTGCAGAGTCCTGTGAATCTTTGGCTCCCCTCCTGGCTCCCTCCGGAGTTGGCATTGCCTGCACGGAGGAGCCCAGCTCCTTACAATCGAATTGGTGAAGTCTCCTGAAGCCGGCTGAAGGATAAGACTGGCCGGAAAGGACATCAGCAAGCAGTGTGCTCCAAAAGTGGGTGGCAGAAACACTCAGAAGAAGAAAACCTTTCCGTTTCTCTTGTTTTCTCTTTATCTTCTCTCCCTTCCTTTTCCTTTCCTTAGATGGTACAGAGCCTGTCCACCCCCCATGGTGGCTGTTTTTCTCCTCAGAGCCCCAGGACAGAGCTGTATCTCTTAGTTGTAGGTCAACCCATGGGGGTTCTTTGCCTGGAGTCCCACGGCAGTTTATTCACATCTCTTTCATTCAAATGATTTCAGTAGTGTAATTTATCTGTTTAGGCATATCTGTCTTCCTTGCAGACCCCCAACATTTCAAGACCTTTGGGCACATAGTAGATGCTTAAGTACTTGAGTGAATCCGTGAAGATCTTTTGTTGAATACGATCTAAATAAATACAATACCTACTCAGCACACGAATGCAGGCACTTGAGAGAGAGTTTGGTGTCTGCTGAAGCAGGCTGTGGACCAGCTTAGGGGCTCAGTGCCAAAGTGACCCAATAGATTTAGACAAAATGAACGAGATAATTAACTTCAATTTTGCAATTCATGGAGAACAGGAGCAGGATATCTAGGTGTGAATCGGGACTTGATCATTCTTGTTGCATCTTTGGAAAATCCAGTCCTTTTTCTTTCTATGGAAACGTGACTGGCCAAGAGAGTGAACGGAGGACTGGCTTTTAGAAAGGCAATTTTGTCACAGGAAGTCCTGGAGGAAAATATATGGAAGGAGAGCTGCTAGAAACATGGCAGAGACGTTTTGTGTAGAAACCCTAAAATGTGGGTTTACATGCTGTCTGAAAGAGTTGTAACCCAACTTTTCTCCACTACAGATTTGAGCAGCTTTTAAATATCTAGGTATACAAAAGGATTAGAAAGGAAAATAGATCCAACTGAAAGGAATTTCGGATGGAACAATGAAATGATGCTGAAGTGAGCCAGCGCACTGAAAAGAGTTTCAGAAAGACCTGCAGTCTCTAAAGGCAGTGGGCAATGTATCCATCAGGTTTCAAGTAGAAAGGGAAATGGGAACAATTGTCTGTCATCTCATGTCCAGGAGATGACAAGCAACAGTCTCTCAGAGAAGAAAAAGATTTCTTTCCAACCGGTCGAACCAGCCACCTGGGCCAGGCCCCTTTCAAGTGGACGAGTTCCAGAGGAGAGAGCCCCGGGGCCTGCCGCCAAGTTTCCTGGGGCGTGTGCTGGGCCCCCTCAGAGGACCAGGCAGCCTGGCAGCCTGTGTGCCAGAGCTGAGATCTGGCGGCCTCCCACACCCGGTTCCCTGTCCTGCCCCGTCCTCCCGAGGGAGGCCGATGGTCCTGGCAGTGGCGAGTGGGGTGGGGCTGGCTGTGAAGCTTTCCTGGGATGCCCCGGGAGAGGGCGCCGGGGGATGGGCTGCCCCTGGCCAGGTCTGAGGCACTGACCCAGCTCAGGGCTGTCGGGGGCGGAGAGAGAAGCCCCTCCGCCTCTTCCCTGAAGCTTCTTATGGCTGGCCAAATCCTTCACAAGACAGGTTCGCTGGAGAAAATAATACCCAGCTTCAGAACACGTGTACAGGGGAGAAACCCGCGAAACTGAGTCTCTCAACACAATGGCAGAGATTCTCCTCCTATCTCCAGCTGCAGACAAAGGAGGATGTTGGGGGTGCGGTTTGGGCATGTGAGACTGGAGAAGACAATTGTCATGGAGAGGGACATGTAGACGATTGGATTGTCTGAACCGGTTCCCCTGCAGTGGGGTCAGGCCCGGAAGGGACAGCACGGAGGTGACCATGAAGGGGCCTCTCCGTGGTGTGGCTGGCCCCGGGGGGCCGCGCCTGGGGATGGGGATGGAGGGGGGGAAGTGGGATGGCCTGTGAGTTGGCAGCAGTGGTGGATGCAGATACTCAGAGGTCAGGGATCTCTCACTCTTTCCCTGCCTGTCTGTCTGTCTGTCTCTCACTCTCTCTCTCTCTCTCTCTCTCTCTTTCTCTCTCGGGGACCTGAGGAGAAGAGGTGGGCGAGCCCTGCCCGCCTCGCCTACCTGCCTTCCTCTCCCCTGGCCCCTTCTTTCTCCGGCTGCTTTGAGTGCCCTGTGGGCTTGGGTTCAACCCCTGAGGCCAAGGGCGCATGCGCCACCCGCCACCGCCAGGGCCTAGGGCGGGCCTCGGGGGTCCTCAGTGAAGGCCCCGCCCGCCCGCCAGGCCAGGCCAGTCCCAGCTGAAGAAGGAACGCCAACGCCCTGCTGGACTTGGCTTCAGCTGTTGTCTCCCTCCCATCCCCCACTTGCAATCAGCTGGCCGGCCGCTTCCCTTCTTTGGAAGCGGTGGTCTGGACCTGGTGGCCAAAGGCCGACTGGGGTGCCAGGTCAAGGCTCTGCCTCGGCCAGCTGCTTTTGCCCGGGCCTCATTTCCTCCTGGAAAGGCAAAACCACGGCCTCACCCCACGCCCGCACTTGTCGACTCCAGCCAGGTGGAGGAAAGGCTCTGTGGAATCCGAAGGGCCGAGACAGGCTTATGGCCAAGCAGTGAGTGAGGCCCCAGCAGGCCGCCGGCTTGGGGAGCCGCTGCCACACGGGCAGGCCCTTCCGGCGACGGGTCCCAGCATCATCTCTGGAGTCGGGAGGGCCTGGCCTTCCTAGTGCCCAGGCCACGGCTCTGAGGAGAAATCCGCGTTGGAGGGCACGCGTGAGGCCCTCGGCCTGAGGGCGCTGGTGCCACGCCGGGGGCGACTGGAAGGCTGGCTGGGCTCGCCTGCTTTGTCCAAAGGAGGCTGGCCAACCAGCCCAACCGGCCACCTGGGCCAGGCCCCTTTCAAGTGGACAAGATCCGGGGGAAAGGGCCCTGGGGCCTGCCGCCAAGTCCCCTGGGGCGTGTGCTGGGCCCCCTCAGAGGAGGGAGCCACCTGGCAACCTGTGTGCCAGACCTTAGATCTGGCGGCCTGCCACACCCGGCTCCCTGCCCTGCCCACGCCTGCCTCCATCCACTCCACGGAGGACGATGGTGTTGGCAGTGCGAGCGGAGATAGTCGTTAGAGACTTCACTTGGAGTTGTAGTCCAAGAGCATCACAGAAGAGCACTGAGCTTGGGCTCGGCCATTTATCCGCTTTGTAACCTGGCTGAGTTTTCTAGCCACTGTACCCAGTCTCTTCATCTAGCAAATGGTGCAAAGAACAACATTGACTACGTCGGGATGCTTTCAGGGTCATGTGAGTTAAGATATGTTCCAGCACAGAGTTTACATTCAGGGTGCAGTCCTTGGCTCAGTAGAAGTGTTCGCTGCTGTTCTTATGATTTTCATTATTTCACGTCCTTATCTTCCTCGTGAGTTCCCTGTCAAACCAACCACGATCCACGGTGTCAGCAGTTTGATTCCAGGTCCCTGCTTCAAGGCCTGCAGAGGGAACCTCGTGCTCATAACCTCCTGTTTTTCTCCCAGTCTCTGGAGGGATGCATTGACCTCTAGCTTGTCTGCACTGAGGCACGGAATGGGGTCCCACACCCAACCCCGCGTCTCCTCCTTTTCATATCTGATGCTTTGGGAAGACTGCTTACTGTTCACTCGGTGGACTATACTCCCTGACATGAGCAACGCACGGGAGAGAGGCGGTAGGAAACACTGATCCATGTAGGGCTCTGAGTTGACCATAACACAGAGTACAGTTGATCAAGGGCCGAGGTAGGGTTCCTTAAGGCAAAGATCTGCCGAGATGAGGGTGTTCTGATGTGACGCCGCCTGAAAATAAAGCAAACACATAAAAGCATATGTAGTGGTCAAAGGGAAAGCACGCCACTAAAAGAATTGATCCCATGAAATACACTATTCTATTTGTTTATGTATCAAATGACTGATAGGAAAGAGCCAGGCGTAGAGATAGTAGACTTGATCAATGTCATAGAGAATTCTTTTAACAGTTGTTCATGCCTTGTGTTTTACATCATTGATTAGGGGAGTATTTTCGTCTTTTCCTTTCCTAGTGTCTCCATCTTTCTCAACTTTTCCAGGAGACATATTTACATTATCCTCTAAAATGTTAGGGAAATTTTAAAAAAGTTATGACACATTGGAAGTTGTTGATTTTGTATATGGGAGGAGCACTAGATTGCAAGTGAATTAGTGATCATTAGAGTTTTAGTTTGGTAAAAGACGGTAGTTGGAGTTGATACCAGGACGTTTGTAACCCAGTTTTTACTTCATTATTTGGTGTAGTTTTCCAAATGCCAGAGCCGGTCATTTTTAATGTAATAACTTGTCTCATTTTAGAATATGTGTTCTTGGAGAGGGTGATGCAGGTAAGTAGAAAATAATTTAATGTAGTGACTTGTTTTTCTCCAATGGATCTCTTATAAACCCAACAGCCATATAGCATTCTTTTGTCCAAATGACCTGATGGCACTTTCTTAACTTTTCTTGCTGTGACTCTAGCAATCTAGGGTCACACCACCTTCTCTCTCCTAGTCATGCTTTCAGTTGTAAGAGTGATATTGTCAATAGTACAGTGAGCAATTGGCACACACTCTACTCTTTTCTTACATGTATATATATGTATATGTGTGTGTGTCTATATTTCTCAACTGCGAACTTTGGTAACATAATTGTTAAGGTGTGAACTATTTGCAGTGCACTTAACAACTGATGGCTACACATGATTGTGTAGTGACATCACGGTTAAAACCCTTCTTTGCAACATGTGGCCCCTTTCAGTTTTATTTTCAAGGAAAGGGTTCAATGACTTTTTTCTTTTGGAAGAAGAAAGACTTGCATTTCCATCTTAGAAAATCGAGAACTGGTTTCTTGCCTTTTTTCTTTTTTTGTCTTCAGCTCCTCGTCCTACTGGTTACTAATTCACATGTCCAGTCACTTCAGATTCATGGTGCTAACCCTTTGCCTTGTTCAAGGCTCTGACTTTAATTATTCCATAATCCCTTCTGTGAAGGAGGTTTCTCTCCACGCTCATCTAGCGAGGAAGGAACCGACCCTCCTTTATGTGAACTTGGAGACAGAGGCCAAGGTGAAGCCTCGGTGCCCCTCCACACCAGTGAGCTGCAGAAGGGCTGCAGAGTCCTGTGAATCTTTGGCTCCCCTCCTGGCTCCCTCCGGAGTTGGCATTGCCTGCACGGAGGAGCCCAGCTCCTTACAATCGAATTGGTGAAGTCTCCTGAAGCCGGCTGAAGGATAAGACTGGCCGGAAAGGACATCAGCAAGCAGTGTGCTCCAAAAGTGGGTGGCAGAAACACTCAGAAGAAGAAAACCTTTCCGTTTCTCTTGTTTTCTCTTTATCTTCTCTCCCTTCCTTTTCCTTTCCTTAGATGGTACAGAGCCTGTCCACCCCCCATGGTGGCTGTTTTTCTCCTCAGAGCCCCAGGACAGAGCTGTATCTCTTAGTTGTAGGTCAACCCATGGGGGTTCTTTGCCTGGAGTCCCACGGCAGTTTATTCACATCTCTTTCATTCAAATGATTTCAGTAGTGTAATTTATCTGTTTAGGCATATCTGTCTTCCTTGCAGACCCCCAACATTTCAAGACCT
Organism: Diceros bicornis minor; assembly: GCF_020826845.1. NCBI lineage: Eukaryota > Metazoa > Chordata > Mammalia > Perissodactyla > Rhinocerotidae > Diceros > Diceros bicornis. The sequence continues at coordinate 1,659,842 of NC_080779.1, forward strand.
TTGGGCACATAGTAGATGCTTAAGTACTTGAGTGAATCCGTGAAGATCTTTTGTTGAATACGATCTAAATAAATACAATACCTACTCAGCACACGAATGCAGGCACTTGAGAGAGAGTTTGGTGTCTGCTGAAGCAGGCTGTGGACCAGCTTAGGGGCTCAGTGCCAAAGTGACCCAATAGATTTAGACAAAATGAACGAGATAATTAACTTCAATTTTGCAATTCATGGAGAACAGGAGCAGGATATCTAGGTGTGAATCGGGACTTGATCATTCTTGTTGCATCTTTGGAAAATCCAGTCCTTTTTCTTTCTATGGAAACGTGACTGGCCAAGAGAGTGAACGGAGGACTGGCTTTTAGAAAGGCAATTTTGTCACAGGAAGTCCTGGAGGAAAATATATGGAAGGAGAGCTGCTAGAAACATGGCAGAGACGTTTTGTGTAGAAACCCTAAAATGTGGGTTTACATGCTGTCTGAAAGAGTTGTAACCCAACTTTTCTCCACTACAGATTTGAGCAGCTTTTAAATATCTAGGTATACAAAAGGATTAGAAAGGAAAATAGATCCAACTGAAAGGAATTTCGGATGGAACAATGAAATGATGCTGAAGTGAGCCAGCGCACTGAAAAGAGTTTCAGAAAGACCTGCAGTCTCTAAAGGCAGTGGGCAATGTATCCATCAGGTTTCAAGTAGAAAGGGAAATGGGAACAATTGTCTGTCATCTCATGTCCAGGAGATGACAAGCAACAGTCTCTCAGAGAAGAAAAAGATTTCTTTCCAACCGGTCGAACCAGCCACCTGGGCCAGGCCCCTTTCAAGTGGACGAGTTCCAGAGGAGAGAGCCCCGGGGCCTGCCGCCAAGTTTCCTGGGGCGTGTGCTGGGCCCCCTCAGAGGACCAGGCAGCCTGGCAGCCTGTGTGCCAGAGCTGAGATCTGGCGGCCTCCCACACCCGGTTCCCTGTCCTGCCCCGTCCTCCCGAGGGAGGCCGATGGTCCTGGCAGTGGCGAGTGGGGTGGGGCTGGCTGTGAAGCTTTCCTGGGATGCCCCGGGAGAGGGCGCCGGGGGATGGGCTGCCCCTGGCCAGGTCTGAGGCACTGACCCAGCTCAGGGCTGTCGGGGGCGGAGAGAGAAGCCCCTCCGCCTCTTCCCTGAAGCTTCTTATGGCTGGCCAAATCCTTCACAAGACAGGTTCGCTGGAGAAAATAATACCCAGCTTCAGAACACGTGTACAGGGGAGAAACCCGCGAAACTGAGTCTCTCAACACAATGGCAGAGATTCTCCTCCTATCTCCAGCTGCAGACAAAGGAGGATGTTGGGGGTGCGGTTTGGGCATGTGAGACTGGAGAAGACAATTGTCATGGAGAGGGACATGTAGACGATTGGATTGTCTGAACCGGTTCCCCTGCAGTGGGGTCAGGCCCGGAAGGGACAGCACGGAGGTGACCATGAAGGGGCCTCTCCGTGGTGTGGCTGGCCCCGGGGGGCCGCGCCTGGGGATGGGGATGGAGGGGGGGAAGTGGGATGGCCTGTGAGTTGGCAGCAGTGGTGGATGCAGATACTCAGAGGTCAGGGATCTCTCACTCTTTCCCTGCCTGTCTGTCTGTCTGTCTCTCACTCTCTCTCTCTCTCTCTCTCTCTCTTTCTCTCTCGGGGACCTGAGGAGAAGAGGTGGGCGAGCCCTGCCCGCCTCGCCTACCTGCCTTCCTCTCCCCTGGCCCCTTCTTTCTCCGGCTGCTTTGAGTGCCCTGTGGGCTTGGGTTCAACCCCTGAGGCCAAGGGCGCATGCGCCACCCGCCACCGCCAGGGCCTAGGGCGGGCCTCGGGGGTCCTCAGTGAAGGCCCCGCCCGCCCGCCAGGCCAGGCCAGTCCCAGCTGAAGAAGGAACGCCAACGCCCTGCTGGACTTGGCTTCAGCTGTTGTCTCCCTCCCATCCCCCACTTGCAATCAGCTGGCCGGCCGCTTCCCTTCTTTGGAAGCGGTGGTCTGGACCTGGTGGCCAAAGGCCGACTGGGGTGCCAGGTCAAGGCTCTGCCTCGGCCAGCTGCTTTTGCCCGGGCCTCATTTCCTCCTGGAAAGGCAAAACCACGGCCTCACCCCACGCCCGCACTTGTCGACTCCAGCCAGGTGGAGGAAAGGCTCTGTGGAATCCGAAGGGCCGAGACAGGCTTATGGCCAAGCAGTGAGTGAGGCCCCAGCAGGCCGCCGGCTTGGGGAGCCGCTGCCACACGGGCAGGCCCTTCCGGCGACGGGTCCCAGCATCATCTCTGGAGTCGGGAGGGCCTGGCCTTCCTAGTGCCCAGGCCACGGCTCTGAGGAGAAATCCGCGTTGGAGGGCACGCGTGAGGCCCTCGGCCTGAGGGCGCTGGTGCCACGCCGGGGGCGACTGGAAGGCTGGCTGGGCTCGCCTGCTTTGTCCAAAGGAGGCTGGCCAACCAGCCCAACCGGCCACCTGGGCCAGGCCCCTTTCAAGTGGACAAGATCCGGGGGAAAGGGCCCTGGGGCCTGCCGCCAAGTCCCCTGGGGCGTGTGCTGGGCCCCCTCAGAGGAGGGAGCCACCTGGCAACCTGTGTGCCAGACCTTAGATCTGGCGGCCTGCCACACCCGGCTCCCTGCCCTGCCCACGCCTGCCTCCATCCACTCCACGGAGGACGATGGTGTTGGCAGTGCGAGCGGAGATAGTCGTTAGAGACTTCACTTGGAGTTGTAGTCCAAGAGCATCACAGAAGAGCACTGAGCTTGGGCTCGGCCATTTATCCGCTTTGTAACCTGGCTGAGTTTTCTAGCCACTGTACCCAGTCTCTTCATCTAGCAAATGGTGCAAAGAACAACATTGACTACGTCGGGATGCTTTCAGGGTCATGTGAGTTAAGATATGTTCCAGCACAGAGTTTACATTCAGGGTGCAGTCCTTGGCTCAGTAGAAGTGTTCGCTGCTGTTCTTATGATTTTCATTATTTCACGTCCTTATCTTCCTCGTGAGTTCCCTGTCAAACCAACCACGATCCACGGTGTCAGCAGTTTGATTCCAGGTCCCTGCTTCAAGGCCTGCAGAGGGAACCTCGTGCTCATAACCTCCTGTTTTTCTCCCAGTCTCTGGAGGGATGCATTGACCTCTAGCTTGTCTGCACTGAGGCACGGAATGGGGTCCCACACCCAACCCCGCGTCTCCTCCTTTTCATATCTGATGCTTTGGGAAGACTGCTTACTGTTCACTCGGTGGACTATACTCCCTGACATGAGCAACGCACGGGAGAGAGGCGGTAGGAAACACTGATCCATGTAGGGCTCTGAGTTGACCATAACACAGAGTACAGTTGATCAAGGGCCGAGGTAGGGTTCCTTAAGGCAAAGATCTGCCGAGATGAGGGTGTTCTGATGTGACGCCGCCTGAAAATAAAGCAAACACATAAAAGCATATGTAGTGGTCAAAGGGAAAGCACGCCACTAAAAGAATTGATCCCATGAAATACACTATTCTATTTGTTTATGTATCAAATGACTGATAGGAAAGAGCCAGGCGTAGAGATAGTAGACTTGATCAATGTCATAGAGAATTCTTTTAACAGTTGTTCATGCCTTGTGTTTTACATCATTGATTAGGGGAGTATTTTCGTCTTTTCCTTTCCTAGTGTCTCCATCTTTCTCAACTTTTCCAGGAGACATATTTACATTATCCTCTAAAATGTTAGGGAAATTTTAAAAAAGTTATGACACATTGGAAGTTGTTGATTTTGTATATGGGAGGAGCACTAGATTGCAAGTGAATTAGTGATCATTAGAGTTTTAGTTTGGTAAAAGACGGTAGTTGGAGTTGATACCAGGACGTTTGTAACCCAGTTTTTACTTCATTATTTGGTGTAGTTTTCCAAATGCCAGAGCCGGTCATTTTTAATGTAATAACTTGTCTCATTTTAGAATATGTGTTCTTGGAGAGGGTGATGCAGGTAAGTAGAAAATAATTTAATGTAGTGACTTGTTTTTCTCCAATGGATCTCTTATAAACCCAACAGCCATATAGCATTCTTTTGTCCAAATGACCTGATGGCACTTTCTTAACTTTTCTTGCTGTGACTCTAGCAATCTAGGGTCACACCACCTTCTCTCTCCTAGTCATGCTTTCAGTTGTAAGAGTGATATTGTCAATAGTACAGTGAGCAATTGGCACACACTCTACTCTTTTCTTACATGTATATATATGTATATGTGTGTGTGTCTATATTTCTCAACTGCGAACTTTGGTAACATAATTGTTAAGGTGTGAACTATTTGCAGTGCACTTAACAACTGATGGCTACACATGATTGTGTAGTGACATCACGGTTAAAACCCTTCTTTGCAACATGTGGCCCCTTTCAGTTTTATTTTCAAGGAAAGGGTTCAATGACTTTTTTCTTTTGGAAGAAGAAAGACTTGCATTTCCATCTTAGAAAATCGAGAACTGGTTTCTTGCCTTTTTTCTTTTTTTGTCTTCAGCTCCTCGTCCTACTGGTTACTAATTCACATGTCCAGTCACTTCAGATTCATGGTGCTAACCCTTTGCCTTGTTCAAGGCTCTGACTTTAATTATTCCATAATCCCTTCTGTGAAGGAGGTTTCTCTCCACGCTCATCTAGCGAGGAAGGAACCGACCCTCCTTTATGTGAACTTGGAGACAGAGGCCAAGGTGAAGCCTCGGTGCCCCTCCACACCAGTGAGCTGCAGAAGGGCTGCAGAGTCCTGTGAATCTTTGGCTCCCCTCCTGGCTCCCTCCGGAGTTGGCATTGCCTGCACGGAGGAGCCCAGCTCCTTACAATCGAATTGGTGAAGTCTCCTGAAGCCGGCTGAAGGATAAGACTGGCCGGAAAGGACATCAGCAAGCAGTGTGCTCCAAAAGTGGGTGGCAGAAACACTCAGAAGAAGAAAACCTTTCCGTTTCTCTTGTTTTCTCTTTATCTTCTCTCCCTTCCTTTTCCTTTCCTTAGATGGTACAGAGCCTGTCCACCCCCCATGGTGGCTGTTTTTCTCCTCAGAGCCCCAGGACAGAGCTGTATCTCTTAGTTGTAGGTCAACCCATGGGGGTTCTTTGCCTGGAGTCCCACGGCAGTTTATTCACATCTCTTTCATTCAAATGATTTCAGTAGTGTAATTTATCTGTTTAGGCATATCTGTCTTCCTTGCAGACCCCCAACATTTCAAGACCTTTGGGCACATAGTAGATGCTTAAGTACTTGAGTGAATCCGTGAAGATCTTTTGTTGAATACGATCTAAATAAATACAATACCTACTCAGCACACGAATGCAGGCACTTGAGAGAGAGTTTGGTGTCTGCTGAAGCAGGCTGTGGACCAGCTTAGGGGCTCAGTGCCAAAGTGACCCAATAGATTTAGACAAAATGAACGAGATAATTAACTTCAATTTTGCAATTCATGGAGAACAGGAGCAGGATATCTAGGTGTGAATCGGGACTTGATCATTCTTGTTGCATCTTTGGAAAATCCAGTCCTTTTTCTTTCTATGGAAACGTGACTGGCCAAGAGAGTGAACGGAGGACTGGCTTTTAGAAAGGCAATTTTGTCACAGGAAGTCCTGGAGGAAAATATATGGAAGGAGAGCTGCTAGAAACATGGCAGAGACGTTTTGTGTAGAAACCCTAAAATGTGGGTTTACATGCTGTCTGAAAGAGTTGTAACCCAACTTTTCTCCACTACAGATTTGAGCAGCTTTTAAATATCTAGGTATACAAAAGGATTAGAAAGGAAAATAGATCCAACTGAAAGGAATTTCGGATGGAACAATGAAATGATGCTGAAGTGAGCCAGCGCACTGAAAAGAGTTTCAGAAAGACCTGCAGTCTCTAAAGGCAGTGGGCAATGTATCCATCAGGTTTCAAGTAGAAAGGGAAATGGGAACAATTGTCTGTCATCTCATGTCCAGGAGATGACAAGCAACAGTCTCTCAGAGAAGAAAAAGATTTCTTTCCAACCGGTCGAACCAGCCACCTGGGCCAGGCCCCTTTCAAGTGGACGAGTTCCAGAGGAGAGAGCCCCGGGGCCTGCCGCCAAGTTTCCTGGGGCGTGTGCTGGGCCCCCTCAGAGGACCAGGCAGCCTGGCAGCCTGTGTGCCAGAGCTGAGATCTGGCGGCCTCCCACACCCGGTTCCCTGTCCTGCCCCGTCCTCCCGAGGGAGGCCGATGGTCCTGGCAGTGGCGAGTGGGGTGGGGCTGGCTGTGAAGCTTTCCTGGGATGCCCCGGGAGAGGGCGCCGGGGGATGGGCTGCCCCTGGCCAGGTCTGAGGCACTGACCCAGCTCAGGGCTGTCGGGGGCGGAGAGAGAAGCCCCTCCGCCTCTTCCCTGAAGCTTCTTATGGCTGGCCAAATCCTTCACAAGACAGGTTCGCTGGAGAAAATAATACCCAGCTTCAGAACACGTGTACAGGGGAGAAACCCGCGAAACTGAGTCTCTCAACACAATGGCAGAGATTCTCCTCCTATCTCCAGCTGCAGACAAAGGAGGATGTTGGGGGTGCGGTTTGGGCATGTGAGACTGGAGAAGACAATTGTCATGGAGAGGGACATGTAGACGATTGGATTGTCTGAACCGGTTCCCCTGCAGTGGGGTCAGGCCCGGAAGGGACAGCACGGAGGTGACCATGAAGGGGCCTCTCCGTGGTGTGGCTGGCCCCGGGGGGCCGCGCCTGGGGATGGGGATGGAGGGGGGGAAGTGGGATGGCCTGTGAGTTGGCAGCAGTGGTGGATGCAGATACTCAGAGGTCAGGGATCTCTCACTCTTTCCCTGCCTGTCTGTCTGTCTGTCTCTCACTCTCTCTCTCTCTCTCTCTCTCTCTCTCTTTCTCTCTCGGGGACCTGAGGAGAAGAGGTGGGCGAGCCCTGCCCGCCTCGCCTACCTGCCTTCCTCTCCCCTGGCCCCTTCTTTCTCCGGCTGCTTTGAGTGCCCTGTGGGCTTGGGTTCAACCCCTGAGGCCAAGGGCGCATGCGCCACCCGCCACCGCCAGGGCCTAGGGCGGGCCTCGGGGGTCCTCAGTGAAGGCCCCGCCCGCCCGCCAGGCCAGGCCAGTCCCAGCTGAAGAAGGAACGCCAACGCCCTGCTGGACTTGGCTTCAGCTGTTGTCTCCCTCCCATCCCCCACTTGCAATCAGCTGGCCGGCCGCTTCCCTTCTTTGGAAGCGGTGGTCTGGACCTGGTGGCCAAAGGCCGACTGGGGTGCCAGGTCAAGGCTCTGCCTCGGCCAGCTGCTTTTGCCCGGGCCTCATTTCCTCCTGGAAAGGCAAAACCACGGCCTCACCCCACGCCCGCACTTGTCGACTCCAGCCAGGTGGAGGAAAGGCTCTGTGGAATCCGAAGGGCCGAGACAGGCTTATGGCCAAGCAGTGAGTGAGGCCCCAGCAGGCCGCCGGCTTGGGGAGCCGCTGCCACACGGGCAGGCCCTTCCGGCGACGGGTCCCAGCATCATCTCTGGAGTCGGGAGGGCCTGGCCTTCCTAGTGCCCAGGCCACGGCTCTGAGGAGAAATCCGCGTTGGAGGGCACGCGTGAGGCCCTCGGCCTGAGGGCGCTGGTGCCACGCCGGGGGCGACTGGAAGGCTGGCTGGGCTCGCCTGCTTTGTCCAAAGGAGGCTGGCCAACCAGCCCAACCGGCCACCTGGGCCAGGCCCCTTTCAAGTGGACAAGATCCGGGGGAAAGGGCCCTGGGGCCTGCCGCCAAGTCCCCTGGGGCGTGTGCTGGGCCCCCTCAGAGGAGGGAGCCACCTGGCAACCTGCGTGCCAGACCTTAGATCTGGCGGCCTGCCACACCCGGCTCCCTGCCCTGCCCACGCCTGCCTCCATCCACTCCACGGAGGACGATGGTGTTGGCAGTGCGAGCGGAGATAGTCGTTAGAGACTTCACTTGGAGTTGTAGTCCAAGAGCATCACAGAGGAGCACTGAGCTTGGGCTCGGCCATTTATCCGCTTTGTAACCTGGCTGAGTTTTCTAGCCACTGTACCCAGTCTCTTCATCTAGCAAATGGTGCAAAGAACAACATTGACTACGTCGGGATGCTTTCAGGGTCATGTGAGTTAAGATATGTTCCAGCACAGAGTTTACATTCAGGGTGCAGTCCTTGGCTCAGTAGAAGTGTTCGCTGCTGTTCTTATGATTTTCATTATTTCACGTCCTTATCTTCCTCGTGAGTTCCCTGTCAAACCAACCACGATCCACGGTGTCAGCAGTTTGATTCCAGGTCCCTGCTTCAAGGCCTGCAGAGGGAACCTCGTGCTCATAACCTCCTGTTTTTCTCCCAGTCTCTGGAGGGATGCATTGACCTCTAGCTTGTCTGCACTGAGGCACGGAATGGGGTCCCACACCCAACCCCGCGTCTCCTCCTTTTCATATCTGATGCTTTGGGAAGACTGCTTACTGTTCACTCGGTGGACTATACTCCCTGACATGAGCAACGCACGGGAGAGAGGCGGTAGGAAACACTGATCCATGTAGGGCTCTGAGTTGACCATAACACAGAGTACAGTTGATCAAGGGCCGAGGTAGGGTTCCTTAAGGCAAAGATCTGCCGAGATGAGGGTGTTCTGATGTGACGCCGCCTGAAAATAAAGCAAACACATAAAAGCATATGTAGTGGTCAAAGGGAAAGCACGCCACTAAAAGAATTGATCCCATGAAATACACTATTCTATTTGTTTATGTATCAAATGACTGATAGGAAAGAGCCAGGCGTAGAGATAGTAGACTTGATCAATGTCATAGAGAATTCTTTTAACAGTTGTTCATGCCTTGTGTTTTACATCATTGATTAGGGGAGTATTTTCGTCTTTTCCTTTCCTAGTGTCTCCATCTTTCTCAACTTTTCCAGGAGACATATTTACATTATCCTCTAAAATGTTAGGGAAATTTTAAAAAAGTTATGACACATTGGAAGTTGTTGATTTTGTATATGGGAGGAGCACTAGATTGCAAGTGAATTAGTGATCATTAGAGTTTTAGTTTGGTAAAAGACGGTAGTTGGAGTTGATACCAGGATGTTTGTAACCCAGTTTTTACTTCATTATTTGGTGTAGTTTTCCAAATGCCAGAGCCGGTCATTTTTAATGTAATAACTTGTCTCATTTTAGAATATGTATTCTTGGAGAGGGTGATGCAGGTAAGTAGAAAATAATTTAATGTAGTGACTTGTTTTTCTCCAATGGATCTCTTATAAACCCAACAGCCATATAGCATTCTTTTGTCCAAATGACCTGATGGCACTTTCTTAACTTTTCTTGCTGTGACTCTAGCAATCTAGGGTCACACCACCTTCTCTCTCCTAGTCATGCTTTCAGTTGTAAGAGTGATATTGTCAATAGTACAGTGAGCAATTGGCACACACTCTACTCTTTTCTTACATGTATATATATGTATATGTGTGTGTGTCTATATTTCTCAACTGCGAACTTTGGTAACATAATTGTTAAGGTGTGAACTATTTGCAGTGCACTTAACAACTGATGGCTACACATGATTGTGTAGTGACATCACGGTTAAAACCCTTCTTTGCAACATGTGGCCCCTTTCAGTTTTATTTTCAAGGAAAGGGTTCAATGACTTTTTTCTTTTGGAAGAAGAAAGACTTGCATTTCCATCTTAGAAAATCGAGAACTGGTTTCTTGCCTTTTTTCTTTTTTTGTCTTCAGCTCCTCGTCCTACTGGTTACTAATTCACATGTCCAGTCACTTCAGATTCATGGTGCTAACCCTTTGCCTTGTTCAAGGCTCTGACTTTAATTATTCCATAATCCCTTCTGTGAAGGAGGTTTCTCTCCACGCTCATCTAGCGAGGAAGGAACCGACCCTCCTTTATGTGAACTTGGAGACAGAGGCCAAGGTGAAGCCTCGGTGCCCCTCCACACCAGTGAGCTGCAGAAGGGCTGCAGAGTCCTGTGAATCTTTGGCTCCCCTCCTGGCTCCCTCCGGAGTTGGCATTGCCTGCACGGAGGAGCCCAGCTCCTTACAATCGAATTGGTGAAGTCTCCTGAAGCCGGCTGAAGGATAAGACTGGCCGGAAAGGACATCAGCAAGCAGTGTGCTCCAAAAGTGGGTGGCAGAAACACTCAGAAGAAGAAAACCTTTCCGTTTCTCTTGTTTTCTCTTTATCTTCTCTCCCTTCCTTTTCCTTTCCTTAGATGGTACAGAGCCTGTCCACCCCCCATGGTGGCTGTTTTTCTCCTCAGAGCCCCAGGACAGAGCTGTATCTCTTAGTTGTAGGTCAACCCATGGGGGTTCTTTGCCTGGAGTCCCACGGCAGTTTATTCACATCTCTTTCATTCAAATGATTTCAGTAGTGTAATTTATCTGTTTAGGCATATCTGTCTTCCTTGCAGACCCCCAACATTTCAAGACCTTTGGGCACATAGTAGATGCTTAAGTACTTGAGTGAATCCGTGAAGATCTTTTGTTGAATACGATCTAAATAAATACAATACCTACTCAGCACACGAATGCAGGCACTTGAGAGAGAGTTTGGTGTCTGCTGAAGCAGGCTGTGGACCAGCTTAGGGGCTCAGTGCCAAAGTGACCCAATAGATTTAGACAAAATGAACGAGATAATTAACTTCAATTTTGCAATTCATGGAGAACAGGAGCAGGATATCTAGGTGTGAATCGGGACTTGATCATTCTTGTTGCATCTTTGGAAAATCCAGTCCTTTTTCTTTCTATGGAAACGTGACTGGCCAAGAGAGTGAACGGAGGACTGGCTTTTAGAAAGGCAATTTTGTCACAGGAAGTCCTGGAGGAAAATATATGGAAGGAGAGCTGCTAGAAACATGGCAGAGACGTTTTGTGTAGAAACCCTAAAATGTGGGTTTACATGCTGTCTGAAAGAGTTGTAACCCAACTTTTCTCCACTACAGATTTGAGCAGCTTTTAAATATCTAGGTATACAAAAGGATTAGAAAGGAAAATAGATCCAACTGAAAGGAATTTCGGATGGAACAATGAAATGATGCTGAAGTGAGCCAGCGCACTGAAAAGAGTTTCAGAAAGACCTGCAGTCTCTAAAGGCAGTGGGCAATGTATCCATCAGGTTTCAAGTAGAAAGGGAAATGGGAACAATTGTCTGTCATCTCATGTCCAGGAGATGACAAGCAACAGTCTCTCAGAGAAGAAAAAGATTTCTTTCCAACCGGTCGAACCAGCCACCTGGGCCAGGCCCCTTTCAAGTGGACGAGTTCCAGAGGAGAGAGCCCCGGGGCCTGCCGCCAAGTTTCCTGGGGCGTGTGCTGGGCCCCCTCAGAGGACCAGGCAGCCTGGCAGCCTGTGTGCCAGAGCTGAGATCTGGCGGCCTCCCACACCCGGTTCCCTGTCCTGCCCCGTCCTCCCGAGGGAGGCCGATGGTCCTGGCAGTGGCGAGTGGGGTGGGGCTGGCTGTGAAGCTTTCCTGGGATGCCCCGGGAGAGGGCGCCGGGGGATGGGCTGCCCCTGGCCAGGTCTGAGGCACTGACCCAGCTCAGGGCTGTCGGGGGCGGAGAGAGAAGCCCCTCCGCCTCTTCCCTGAAGCTTCTTATGGCTGGCCAAATCCTTCACAAGACAGGTTCGCTGGAGAAAATAATACCCAGCTTCAGAACACGTGTACAGGGGAGAAACCCGCGAAACTGAGTCTCTCAACACAATGGCAGAGATTCTCCTCCTATCTCCAGCTGCAGACAAAGGAGGATGTTGGGGGTGCGGTTTGGGCATGTGAGACTGGAGAAGACAATTGTCATGGAGAGGGACATGTAGACGATTGGATTGTCTGAACCGGTTCCCCTGCAGTGGGGTCAGGCCCGGAAGGGACAGCACGGAGGTGACCATGAAGGGGCCTCTCCGTGGTGTGGCTGGCCCCGGGGGGCCGCGCCTGGGGATGGGGATGGAGGGGGGGAAGTGGGATGGCCTGTGAGTTGGCAGCAGTGGTGGATGCAGATACTCAGAGGTCAGGGATCTCTCACTCTTTCCCTGCCTGTCTGTCTGTCTGTCTCTCACTCTCTCTCTCTCTCTCTCTCTCTCTTTCTCTCTCGGGGACCTGAGGAGAAGAGGTGGGCGAGCCCTGCCCGCCTCGCCTACCTGCCTTCCTCTCCCCTGGCCCCTTCTTTCTCCGGCTGCTTTGAGTGCCCTGTGGGCTTGGGTTCAACCCCTGAGGCCAAGGGCGCATGCGCCACCCGCCACCGCCAGGGCCTAGGGCGGGCCTCGGGGGTCCTCAGTGAAGGCCCCGCCCGCCCGCCAGGCCAGGCCAGTCCCAGCTGAAGAAGGAACGCCAACGCCCTGCTGGACTTGGCTTCAGCTGTTGTCTCCCTCCCATCCCCCACTTGCAATCAGCTGGCCGGCCGCTTCCCTTCTTTGGAAGCGGTGGTCTGGACCTGGTGGCCAAAGGCCGACTGGGGTGCCAGGTCAAGGCTCTGCCTCGGCCAGCTGCTTTTGCCCGGGCCTCATTTCCTCCTGGAAAGGCAAAACCACGGCCTCACCCCACGCCCGCACTTGTCGACTCCAGCCAGGTGGAGGAAAGGCTCTGTGGAATCCGAAGGGCCGAGACAGGCTTATGGCCAAGCAGTGAGTGAGGCCCCAGCAGGCCGCCGGCTTGGGGAGCCGCTGCCACACGGGCAGGCCCTTCCGGCGACGGGTCCCAGCATCATCTCTGGAGTCGGGAGGGCCTGGCCTTCCTAGTGCCCAGGCCACGGCTCTGAGGAGAAATCCGCGTTGGAGGGCACGCGTGAGGCCCTCGGCCTGAGGGCGCTGGTGCCACGCCGGGGGCGACTGGAAGGCTGGCTGGGCTCGCCTGCTTTGTCCAAAGGAGGCTGGCCAACCAGCCCAACCGGCCACCTGGGCCAGGCCCCTTTCAAGTGGACAAGATCCGGGGGAAAGGGCCCTGGGGCCTGCCGCCAAGTCCCCTGGGGCGTGTGCTGGGCCCCCTCAGAGGAGGGAGCCACCTGGCAACCTGCGTGCCAGACCTTAGATCTGGCGGCCTGCCACACCCGGCTCCCTGCCCTGCCCACGCCTGCCTCCATCCACTCCACGGAGGACGATGGTGTTGGCAGTGCGAGCGGAGATAGTCGTTAGAGACTTCACTTGGAGTTGTAGTCCAAGAGCATCACAGAGGAGCACTGAGCTTGGGCTCGGCCATTTATCCGCTTTGTAACCTGGCTGAGTTTTCTAGCCACTGTACCCAGTCTCTTCATCTAGCAAATGGTGCAAAGAACAACATTGACTACGTCGGGATGCTTTCAGGGTCATGTGAGTTAAGATATGTTCCAGCACAGAGTTTACATTCAGGGTGCAGTCCTTGGCTCAGTAGAAGTGTTCGCTGCTGTTCTTATGATTTTCATTATTTCACGTCCTTATCTTCCTCGTGAGTTCCCTGTCAAACCAACCACGATCCACGGTGTCAGCAGTTTGATTCCAGGTCCCTGCTTCAAGGCCTGCAGAGGGAACCTCGTGCTCATAACCTCCTGTTTTTCTCCCAGTCTCTGGAGGGATGCATTGACCTCTAGCTTGTCTGCACTGAGGCACGGAATGGGGTCCCACACCCAACCCCGCGTCTCCTCCTTTTCATATCTGATGCTTTGGGAAGACTGCTTACTGTTCACTCGGTGGACTATACTCCCTGACATGAGCAACGCACGGGAGAGAGGCGGTAGGAAACACTGATCCATGTAGGGCTCTGAGTTGACCATAACACAGAGTACAGTTGATCAAGGGCCGAGGTAGGGTTCCTTAAGGCAAAGATCTGCCGAGATGAGGGTGTTCTGATGTGACGCCGCCTGAAAATAAAGCAAACACATAAAAGCATATGTAGTGGTCAAAGGGAAAGCACGCCACTAAAAGAATTGATCCCATGAAATACACTATTCTATTTGTTTATGTATCAAATGACTGATAGGAAAGAGCCAGGCGTAGAGATAGTAGACTTGATCAATGTCATAGAGAATTCTTTTAACAGTTGTTCATGCCTTGTGTTTTACATCATTGATTAGGGGAGTATTTTCGTCTTTTCCTTTCCTAGTGTCTCCATCTTTCTCAACTTTTCCAGGAGACATATTTACATTATCCTCTAAAATGTTAGGGAAATTTTAAAAAAGTTATGACACATTGGAAGTTGTTGATTTTGTATATGGGAGGAGCACTAGATTGCAAGTGAATTAGTGATCATTAGAGTTTTAGTTTGGTAAAAGACGGTAGTTGGAGTTGATACCAGGATGTTTGTAACCCAGTTTTTACTTCATTATTTGGTGTAGTTTTCCAAATGCCAGAGCCGGTCATTTTTAATGTAATAACTTGTCTCATTTTAGAATATGTGTTCTTGGAGAGGGTGATGCAGGTAAGTGGAAAATAATTTAATGTAGTGACTTGTTTTTCTCCAATGGATCTCTTATAAACCCAACAGCCATATAGCATTCTTTTGTCCAAATGACCTGATGGCACTTTCTTAACTTTTCTTGCTGTGACTCTAGCAATCTAGGGTCACACCACCTTCTCTCTCCTAGTCATGCTTTCAGTTGTAAGAGTGATATTGTCAATAGTACAGTGAGCAATTGGCACACACTCTACTCTTTTCTTACATGTATATATATGTATATGTGTGTGTGTCTATATTTCTCAACTGCGAACTTTGGTAACATAATTGTTAAGGTGTGAACTATTTGCAGTGCACTTAACAACTGATGGCTACACATGATTGTGTAGTGACATCACGGTTAAAACCCTTCTTTGCAACATGTGGCCCCTTTCAGTTTTATTTTCAAGGAAAGGGTTCAATGACTTTTTTCTTTTGGAAGAAGAAAGACTTGCATTTCCATCTTAGAAAATCGAGAACTGGTTTCTTGCCTTTTTTCTTTTTTTGTCTTCAGCTCCTCGTCCTACTGGTTACTAATTCACATGTCCAGTCACTTCAGATTCATGGTGCTAACCCTTTGCCTTGTTCAAGGCTCTGACTTTAATTATTCCATAATCCCTTCTGTGAAGGAGGTTTCTCTCCACGCTCATCTAGCGAGGAAGGAACCGACCCTCCTTTATGTGAACTTGGAGACAGAGGCCAAGGTGAAGCCTCGGTGCCCCTCCACACCAGTGAGCTGCAGAAGGGCTGCAGAGTCCTGTGAATCTTTGGCTCCCCTCCTGGCTCCCTCCGGAGTTGGCATTGCCTGCACGGAGGAGCCCAGCTCCTTACAATCGAATTGGTGAAGTCTCCTGAAGCCGGCTGAAGGATAAGACTGGCCGGAAAGGACATCAGCAAGCAGTGTGCTCCAAAAGTGGGTGGCAGAAACACTCAGAAGAAGAAAACCTTTCCGTTTCTCTTGTTTTCTCTTTATCTTCTCTCCCTTCCTTTTCCTTTCCTTAGATGGTACAGAGCCTGTCCACCCCCCATGGTGGCTGTTTTTCTCCTCAGAGCCCCAGGACAGAGCTGTATCTCTTAGTTGTAGGTCAACCCATGGGGGTTCTTTGCCTGGAGTCCCACGGCAGTTTATTCACATCTCTTTCATTCAAATGATTTCAGTAGTGTAATTTATCTGTTTAGGCATATCTGTCTTCCTTGCAGACCCCCAACATTTCAAGACCTTTGGGCACATAGTAGATGCTTAAGTACTTGAGTGAATCCGTGAAGATCTTTTGTTGAATACGATCTAAATAAATACAATACCTACTCAGCACACGAATGCAGGCACTTGAGAGAGAGTTTGGTGTCTGCTGAAGCAGGCTGTGGACCAGCTTAGGGGCTCAGTGCCAAAGTGACCCAATAGATTTAGACAAAATGAACGAGATAATTAACTTCAATTTTGCAATTCATGGAGAACAGGAGCAGGATATCTAGGTGTGAATCGGGACTTGATCATTCTTGTTGCATCTTTGGAAAATCCAGTCCTTTTTCTTTCTATGGAAACGTGACTGGCCAAGAGAGTGAACGGAGGACTGGCTTTTAGAAAGGCAATTTTGTCACAGGAAGTCCTGGAGGAAAATATATGGAAGGAGAGCTGCTAGAAACATGGCAGAGACGTTTTGTGTAGAAACCCTAAAATGTGGGTTTACATGCTGTCTGAAAGAGTTGTAACCCAACTTTTCTCCACTACAGATTTGAGCAGCTTTTAAATATCTAGGTATACAAAAGGATTAGAAAGGAAAATAGATCCAACTGAAAGGAATTTCGGATGGAACAATGAAATGATGCTGAAGTGAGCCAGCGCACTGAAAAGAGTTTCAGAAAGACCTGCAGTCTCTAAAGGCAGTGGGCAATGTATCCATCAGGTTTCAAGTAGAAAGGGAAATGGGAACAATTGTCTGTCATCTCATGTCCAGGAGATGACAAGCAACAGTCTCTCAGAGAAGAAAAAGATTTCTTTCCAACCGGTCGAACCAGCCACCTGGGCCAGGCCCCTTTCAAGTGGACGAGTTCCAGAGGAGAGAGCCCCGGGGCCTGCCGCCAAGTTTCCTGGGGCGTGTGCTGGGCCCCCTCAGAGGACCAGGCAGCCTGGCAGCCTGTGTGCCAGAGCTGAGATCTGGCGGCCTCCCACACCCGGTTCCCTGTCCTGCCCCGTCCTCCCGAGGGAGGCCGATGGTCCTGGCAGTGGCGAGTGGGGTGGGGCTGGCTGTGAAGCTTTCCTGGGATGCCCCGGGAGAGGGCGCCGGGGGATGGGCTGCCCCTGGCCAGGTCTGAGGCACTGACCCAGCTCAGGGCTGTCGGGGGCGGAGAGAGAAGCCCCTCCGCCTCTTCCCTGAAGCTTCTTATGGCTGGCCAAATCCTTCACAAGACAGGTTCGCTGGAGAAAATAATACCCAGCTTCAGAACACGTGTACAGGGGAGAAACCCGCGAAACTGAGTCTCTCAACACAATGGCAGAGATTCTCCTCCTATCTCCAGCTGCAGACAAAGGAGGATGTTGGGGGTGCGGTTTGGGCATGTGAGACTGGAGAAGACAATTGTCATGGAGAGGGACATGTAGACGATTGGATTGTCTGAACCGGTTCCCCTGCAGTGGGGTCAGGCCCGGAAGGGACAGCACGGAGGTGACCATGAAGGGGCCTCTCCGTGGTGTGGCTGGCCCCGGGGGGCCGCGCCTGGGGATGGGGATGGAGGGGGGGAAGTGGGATGGCCTGTGAGTTGGCAGCAGTGGTGGATGCAGATACTCAGAGGTCAGGGATCTCTCACTCTTTCCCTGCCTGTCTGTCTGTCTGTCTCTCACTCTCTCTCTCTCTCTCTCTCTCTCTTTCTCTCTCGGGGACCTGAGGAGAAGAGGTGGGCGAGCCCTGCCCGCCTCGCCTACCTGCCTTCCTCTCCCCTGGCCCCTTCTTTCTCCGGCTGCTTTGAGTGCCCTGTGGGCTTGGGTTCAACCCCTGAGGCCAAGAGCGCATGCGCCACCCGCCACCGCCAGGGCCTAGGGCGGGCCTCGGGGGTCCTCAGTGAAGGCCCCGCCCGCCCGCCAGGCCAGGCCAGTCCCAGCTGAAGAAGGAACGCCAACGCCCTGCTGGACTTGGCTTCAGCTGTTGTCTCCCTCCCATCCCCCACTTGCAATCAGCTGGCCGGCCGCTTCCCTTCTTTGGAAGCGGTGGTCTGGACCTGGTGGCCGAAGGCCGACTGGGGTGCCAGGTCAAGGCTCTGCCTCGGCCAGCTGCTTTTGCCCGGGCCTCATTTCTTCCTGGAAAGGCAAAACCACGGCCTCACCCCACGCCCGCACTTGTCGACTCCAGCCAGGTGGAGGAAAGGCTCTGTGGAATCCGAAGGGCCGAGACAGGCTTATGGCCAAGCAGTGAGTGAGGCCCCAGCAGGCCGCCGGCTTGGGGAGCCGCTGCCACACGGGCAGGCCCTTCCGGCGACGGGTCCCAGCATCATCTCTGGAGTCGGGAGGGCCTGGCCTTCCTAGTGCCCAGGCCACGGCTCTGAGGAGAAATCCGCGTTGGAGGGCACGCGTGAGGCCCTCGGCCTGAGGGCGCTGGTGCCACGCCGGGGGCGACTGGAAGGCTGGCTGGGCTCGCCTGCTTTGTCCAAAGGAGGCTGGCCAACCAGCCCAACCGGCCACCTGGGCCAGGCCCCTTTCAAGTGGACAAGATCCGGGGGAAAGGGCCCTGGGGCCTGCCGCCAAGTCCCCTGGGGCGTGTGCTGGGCCCCCTCAGAGGAGGGAGCCACCTGGCAACCTGTGTGCCAGACCTTAGATCTGGCGGCCTGCCACACCCGGCTCCCTGCCCTGCCCACGCCTGCCTCCATCCACTCCACGGAGGACGATGGTGTTGGCAGTGCGAGCGGAGATAGTCGTTAGAGACTTCACTTGGAGTTGTAGTCCAAGAGCATCACAGAAGAGCACTGAGCTTGGGCTCGGCCATTTATCCGCTTTGTAACCTGGCTGAGTTTTCTAGCCACTGTACCCAGTCTCTTCATCTAGCAAATGGTGCAAAGAACAACATTGACTACGTCGGGATGCTTTCAGGGTCATGTGAGTTAAGATATGTTCCAGCACAGAGTTTACATTCAGGGTTCAGTCCTTGGCTCAGTAGAAGTGTTCGCTGCTGTTCTTATGATTTTCATTATTTCACGTCCTTATCTTCCTCGTGAGTTCCCTGTCAAACCAACCACGATCCACGGTGTCAGCAGTTTGATTCCAGGTCCCTGCTTCAAGGCCTGCAGAGGGAACCTCGTGCTCATAACCTCCTGTTTTTCTCCCAGTCTCTGGAGGGATGCATTGACCTCTAGCTTGTCTGCACTGAGGCACGGAATGGGGTCCCACACCCAACCCCGCGTCTCCTCCTTTTCATATCTGATGCTTTGGGAAGACTGCTTACTGTTCACTCGGTGGACTATACTCCCTGACATGAGCAACGCACGGGAGAGAGGCGGTAGGAAACACTGATCCATGTAGGGCTCTGAGTTGACCATAACACAGAGTACAGTTGATCAAGGGCCGAGGTAGGGTTCCTTAAGGCAAAGATCTGCCGAGATGAGGGTGTTCTGATGTGACGCCGCCTGAAAATAAAGCAAACACATAAAAGCATATGTAGTGGTCAAAGGGAAAGCACGCCACTAAAAGAATTGATCCCATGAAATACACTATTCTATTTGTTTATGTATCAAATGACTGATAGGAAAGAGCCAGGCGTAGAGATAGTAGACTTGATCAATGTCATAGAGAATTCTTTTAACAGTTGTTCATGCCTTGTGTTTTACATCATTGATTAGGGGAGTATTTTCGTCTTTTCCTTTCCTAGTGTCTCCATCTTTCTCAACTTTTCCAGGAGACATATTTACATTATCCTCTAAAATGTTAGGGAAATTTTAAAAAAGTTATGACACATTGGAAGTTGTTGATTTTGTATATGGGAGGAGCACTAGATTGCAAGTGAATTAGTGATCATTAGAGTTTTAGTTTGGTAAAAGACGGTAGTTGGAGTTGATACCAGGATGTTTGTAACCCAGTTTTTACTTCATTATTTGGTGTAGTTTTCCAAATGCCAGAGCCGGTCATTTTTAATGTAATAACTTGTCTCATTTTAGAATATGTGTTCTTGGAGAGGGTGATGCAGGTAAGTAGAAAATAATTTAATGTAGTGACTTGTTTTTCTCCAATGGATCTCTTATAAACCCAACAGCCATATAGCATTCTTTTGTCCAAATGACCTGATGGCACTTTCTTAACTTTTCTTGCTGTGACTCTAGCAATCTAGGGTCACACCACCTTCTCTCTCCTAGTCATGCTTTCAGTTGTAAGAGTGATATTGTCAATAGTACAGTGAGCAATTGGCACACACTCTACTCTTTTCTTACATGTATATATATGTATATGTGTGTGTGTCTATATTTCTCAACTGCGAACTTTGGTAACATAATTGTTAAGGTGTGAACTATTTGCAGTGCACTTAACAACTGATGGCTACACATGATTGTGTAGTGACATCACGGTTAAAACCCTTCTTTGCAACATGTGGCCCCTTTCAGTTTTATTTTCAAGGAAAGGGTTCAATGACTTTTTTCTTTTGGAAGAAGAAAGACTTGCATTTCCATCTTAGAAAATCGAGAACTGGTTTCTTGCCTTTTTTCTTTTTTTGTCTTCAGCTCCTCGTCCTACTGGTTACTAATTCACATGTCCAGTCACTTCAGATTCATGGTGCTAACCCTTTGCCTTGTTCAAGGCTCTGACTTTAATTATTCCATAATCCCTTCTGTGAAGGAGGTTTCTCTCCACGCTCATCTAGCGAGGAAGGAACCGACCCTCCTTTATGTGAACTTGGAGACAGAGGCCAAGGTGAAGCCTCGGTGCCCCTCCACACCAGTGAGCTGCAGAAGGGCTGCAGAGTCCTGTGAATCTTTGGCTCCCCTCCTGGCTCCCTCCGGAGTTGGCATTGCCTGCACGGAGGAGCCCAGCTCCTTACAATCGAATTGGTGAAGTCTCCTGAAGCCGGCTGAAGGATAAGACTGGCCGGAAAGGACATCAGCAAGCAGTGTGCTCCAAAAGTGGGTGGCAGAAACACTCAGAAGAAGAAAACCTTTCCGTTTCTCTTGTTTTCTCTTTATCTTCTCTCCCTTCCTTTTCCTTTCCTTAGATGGTACAGAGCCTGTCCACCCCCCATGGTGGCTGTTTTTCTCCTCAGAGCCCCAGGACAGAGCTGTATCTCTTAGTTGTAGGTCAACCCATGGGGGTTCTTTGCCTGGAGTCCCACGGCAGTTTATTCACATCTCTTTCATTCAAATGATTTCAGTAGTGTAATTTATCTGTTTAGGCATATCTGTCTTCCTTGCAGACCCCCAACATTTCAAGACCTTTGGGCACATAGTAGATGCTTAAGTACTTGAGTGAATCCGTGAAGATCTTTTGTTGAATACGATCTAAATAAATACAATACCTACTCAGCACACGAATGCAGGCACTTGAGAGAGAGTTTGGTGTCTGCTGAAGCAGGCTGTGGACCAGCTTAGGGGCTCAGTGCCAAAGTGACCCAATAGATTTAGACAAAATGAACGAGATAATTAACTTCAATTTTGCAATTCATGGAGAACAGGAGCAGGATATCTAGGTGTGAATCGGGACTTGATCATTCTTGTTGCATCTTTGGAAAATCCAGTCCTTTTTCTTTCTATGGAAACGTGACTGGCCAAGAGAGTGAACGGAGGACTGGCTTTTAGAAAGGCAATTTTGTCACAGGAAGTCCTGGAGGAAAATATATGGAAGGAGAGCTGCTAGAAACATGGCAGAGACGTTTTGTGTAGAAACCCTAAAATGTGGGTTTACATGCTGTCTGAAAGAGTTGTAACCCAACTTTTCTCCACTACAGATTTGAGCAGCTTTTAAATATCTAGGTATACAAAAGGATTAGAAAGGAAAATAGATCCAACTGAAAGGAATTTCGGATGGAACAATGAAATGATGCTGAAGTGAGCCAGCGCACTGAAAAGAGTTTCAGAAAGACCTGCAGTCTCTAAAGGCAGTGGGCAATGTATCCATCAGGTTTCAAGTAGAAAGGGAAATGGGAACAATTGTCTGTCATCTCATGTCCAGGAGATGACAAGCAACAGTCTCTCAGAGAAGAAAAAGATTTCTTTCCAACCGGTCGAACCAGCCACCTGGGCCAGGCCCCTTTCAAGTGGACGAGTTCCAGAGGAGAGAGCCCCGGGGCCTGCCGCCAAGTTTCCTGGGGCGTGTGCTGGGCCCCCTCAGAGGACCAGGCAGCCTGGCAGCCTGTGTGCCAGAGCTGAGATCTGGCGGCCTCCCACACCCGGTTCCCTGTCCTGCCCCGTCCTCCCGAGGGAGGCCGATGGTCCTGGCAGTGGCGAGTGGGGTGGGGCTGGCTGTGAAGCTTTCCTGGGATGCCCCGGGAGAGGGCGCCGGGGGATGGGCTGCCCCTGGCCAGGTCTGAGGCACTGACCCAGCTCAGGGCTGTCGGGGGCGGAGAGAGAAGCCCCTCCGCCTCTTCCCTGAAGCTTCTTATGGCTGGCCAAATCCTTCACAAGACAGGTTCGCTGGAGAAAATAATACCCAGCTTCAGAACACGTGTACAGGGGAGAAACCCGCGAAACTGAGTCTCTCAACACAATGGCAGAGATTCTCCTCCTATCTCCAGCTGCAGACAAAGGAGGATGTTGGGGGTGCGGTTTGGGCATGTGAGACTGGAGAAGACAATTGTCATGGAGAGGGACATGTAGACGATTGGATTGTCTGAACCGGTTCCCCTGCAGTGGGGTCAGGCCCGGAAGGGACAGCACGGAGGTGACCATGAAGGGGCCTCTCCGTGGTGTGGCTGGCCCCGGGGGGCCGCGCCTGGGGATGGGGATGGAGGGGGGGAAGTGGGATGGCCTGTGAGTTGGCAGCAGTGGTGGATGCAGATACTCAGAGGTCAGGGATCTCTCACTCTTTCCCTGCCTGTCTGTCTGTCTGTCTCTCACTCTCTCTCTCTCTCTCTCTCTCTCTTTCTCTCTCGGGGACCTGAGGAGAAGAGGTGGGCGAGCCCTGCCCGCCTCGCCTACCTGCCTTCCTCTCCCCTGGCCCCTTCTTTCTCCGGCTGCTTTGAGTGCCCTGTGGGCTTGGGTTCAACCCCTGAGGCCAAGGGCGCATGCGCCACCCGCCACCGCCAGGGCCTAGGGCGGGCCTCGGGGGTCCTCAGTGAAGGCCCCGCCCGCCCGCCAGGCCAGGCCAGTCCCAGCTGAAGAAGGAACGCCAACGCCCTGCTGGACTTGGCTTCAGCTGTTGTCTCCCTCCCATCCCCCACTTGCAATCAGCTGGCCGGCCGCTTCCCTTCTTTGGAAGCGGTGGTCTGGACCTGGTGGCCAAAGGCCGACTGGGGTGCCAGGTCAAGGCTCTGCCTCGGCCAGCTGCTTTTGCCCGGGCCTCATTTCCTCCTGGAAAGGCAAAACCACGGCCTCACCCCACGCCCGCACTTGTCGACTCCAGCCAGGTGGAGGAAAGGCTCTGTGGAATCCGAAGGGCCGAGACAGGCTTATGGCCAAGCAGTGAGTGAGGCCCCAGCAGGCCGCCGGCTTGGGGAGCCGCTGCCACACGGGCAGGCCCTTCCGGCGACGGGTCCCAGCATCATCTCTGGAGTCGGGAGGGCCTGGCCTTCCTAGTGCCCAGGCCACGGCTCTGAGGAGAAATCCGCGTTGGAGGGCACGTGTGAGGCCCTCGGCCTGAGGGCGCTGGTGCCACGCCGGGGGCGACTGGAAGGCTGGCTGGGCTCGCCTGCTTTGTCCAAAGGAGGCTGGCCAACCAGCCCAACCGGCCACCTGGGCCAGGCCCCTTTCAAGTGGACAAGATCCGGGGGAAAGGGCCCTGGGGCCTGCCGCCAAGTCCCCTGGGGCGTGTGCTGGGCCCCCTCAGAGGAGGGAGCCACCTGGCAACCTGTGTGCCAGACCTTAGATCTGGCGGCCTGCCACACCCGGCTCCCTGCCCTGCCCACGCCTGCCTCCATCCACTCCACGGAGGACGATGGTGTTGGCAGTGCGAGCGGAGATAGTCGTTAGAGACTTCACTTGGAGTTGTAGTCCAAGAGCATCACAGAAGAGCACTGAGCTTGGGCTCGGCCATTTATCCGCTTTGTAACCTGGCTGAGTTTTCTAGCCACTGTACCCAGTCTCTTCATCTAGCAAATGGTGCAAAGAACAACATTGACTACGTCGGGATGCTTTCAGGGTCATGTGAGTTAAGATATGTTCCAGCACAGAGTTTACATTCAGGGTGCAGTCCTTGGCTCAGTAGAAGTGTTCGCTGCTGTTCTTATGATTTTCATTATTTCACGTCCTTATCTTCCTCGTGAGTTCCCTGTCAAACCAACCACGATCCACGGTGTCAGCAGTTTGATTCCAGGTCCCTGCTTCAAGGCCTGCAGAGGGAACCTCGTGCTCATAACCTCCTGTTTTTCTCCCAGTCTCTGGAGGGATGCATTGACCTCTAGCTTGTCTGCACTGAGGCACGGAATGGGGTCCCACACCCAACCCCGCGTCTCCTCCTTTTCATATCTGATGCTTTGGGAAGACTGCTTACTGTTCACTCGGTGGACTATACTCCCTGACATGAGCAACGCACGGGAGAGAGGCGGTAGGAAACACTGATCCATGTAGGGCTCTGAGTTGACCATAACACAGAGTACAGTTGATCAAGGGCCGAGGTAGGGTTCCTTAAGGCAAAGATCTGCCGAGATGAGGGTGTTCTGATGTGACGCCGCCTGAAAATAAAGCAAACACATAAAAGCATATGTAGTGGTCAAAGGGAAAGCACGCCACTAAAAGAATTGATCCCATGAAATACACTATTCTATTTGTTTATGTATCAAATGACTGATAGGAAAGAGCCAGGCGTAGAGATAGTAGACTTGATCAATGTCATAGAGAATTCTTTTAACAGTTGTTCATGCCTTGTGTTTTACATCATTGATTAGGGGAGTATTTTCGTCTTTTCCTTTCCTAGTGTCTCCATCTTTCTCAACTTTTCCAGGAGACATATTTACATTATCCTCTAAAATGTTAGGGAAATTTTAAAAAAGTTATGACACATTGGAAGTTGTTGATTTTGTATATGGGAGGAGCACTAGATTGCAAGTGAATTAGTGATCATTAGAGTTTTAGTTTGGTAAAAGACGGTAGTTGGAGTTGATACCAGGATGTTTGTAACCCAGTTTTTACTTCATTATTTGGTGTAGTTTTCCAAATGCCAGAGCCGGTCATTTTTAATGTAATAACTTGTCTCATTTTAGAATATGTGTTCTTGGAGAGGGTGATGCAGGTAAGTAGAAAATAATTTAATGTAGTGACTTGTTTTTCTCCAATGGATCTCTTATAAACCCAACAGCCATATAGCATTCTTTTGTCCAAATGACCTGATGGCACTTTCTTAACTTTTCTTGCTGTGACTCTAGCAATCTAGGGTCACACCACCTTCTCTCTCCTAGTCATGCTTTCAGTTGTAAGAGTGATATTGTCAATAGTACAGTGAGCAATTGGCACACACTCTACTCTTTTCTTACATGTATATATATGTATATGTGTGTGTGTCTATATTTCTCAACTGCGAACTTTGGTAACATAATTGTTAAGGTGTGAACTATTTGCAGTGCACTTAACAACTGATGGCTACACATGATTGTGTAGTGACATCACGGTTAAAACCCTTCTTTGCAACATGTGGCCCCTTTCAGTTTTATTTTCAAGGAAAGGGTTCAATGACTTTTTTCTTTTGGAAGAAGAAAGACTTGCATTTCCATCTTAGAAAATCGAGAACTGGTTTCTTGCCTTTTTTCTTTTTTTGTCTTCAGCTCCTCGTCCTACTGGTTACTAATTCACATGTCCAGTCACTTCAGATTCATGGTGCTAACCCTTTGCCTTGTTCAAGGCTCTGACTTTAATTATTCCATAATCCCTTCTGTGAAGGAGGTTTCTCTCCACGCTCATCTAGCGAGGAAGGAACCGACCCTCCTTTATGTGAACTTGGAGACAGAGGCCAAGGTGAAGCCTCGGTGCCCCTCCACACCAGTGAGCTGCAGAAGGGCTGCAGAGTCCTGTGAATCTTTGGCTCCCCTCCTGGCTCCCTCCGGAGTTGGCATTGCCTGCACGGAGGAGCCCAGCTCCTTACAATCGAATTGGTGAAGTCTCCTGAAGCCGGCTGAAGGATAAGACTGGCCGGAAAGGACATCAGCAAGCAGTGTGCTCCAAAAGTGGGTGGCAGAAACACTCAGAAGAAGAAAACCTTTCCGTTTCTCTTGTTTTCTCTTTATCTTCTCTCCCTTCCTTTTCCTTTCCTTAGATGGTACAGAGCCTGTCCACCCCCCATGGTGGCTGTTTTTCTCCTCAGAGCCCCAGGACAGAGCTGTATCTCTTAGTTGTAGGTCAACCCATGGGGGTTCTTTGCCTGGAGTCCCACGGCAGTTTATTCACATCTCTTTCATTCAAATGATTTCAGTAGTGTAATTTATCTGTTTAGGCATATCTGTCTTCCTTGCAGACCCCCAACATTTCAAGACCTTTGGGCACATAGTAGATGCTTAAGTACTTGAGTGAATCCGTGAAGATCTTTTGTTGAATACGATCTAAATAAATACAATACCTACTCAGCACACGAATGCAGGCACTTGAGAGAGAGTTTGGTGTCTGCTGAAGCAGGCTGTGGACCAGCTTAGGGGCTCAGTGCCAAAGTGACCCAATAGATTTAGACAAAATGAACGAGATAATTAACTTCAATTTTGCAATTCATGGAGAACAGGAGCAGGATATCTAGGTGTGAATCGGGACTTGATCATTCTTGTTGCATCTTTGGAAAATCCAGTCCTTTTTCTTTCTATGGAAACGTGACTGGCCAAGAGAGTGAACGGAGGACTGGCTTTTAGAAAGGCAATTTTGTCACAGGAAGTCCTGGAGGAAAATATATGGAAGGAGAGCTGCTAGAAACATGGCAGAGACGTTTTGTGTAGAAACCCTAAAATGTGGGTTTACATGCTGTCTGAAAGAGTTGTAACCCAACTTTTCTCCACTACAGATTTGAGCAGCTTTTAAATATCTAGGTATACAAAAGGATTAGAAAGGAAAATAGATCCAACTGAAAGGAATTTCGGATGGAACAATGAAATGATGCTGAAGTGAGCCAGCGCACTGAAAAGAGTTTCAGAAAGACCTGCAGTCTCTAAAGGCAGTGGGCAATGTATCCATCAGGTTTCAAGTAGAAAGGGAAATGGGAACAATTGTCTGTCATCTCATGTCCAGGAGATGACAAGCAACAGTCTCTCAGAGAAGAAAAAGATTTCTTTCCAACCGGTCGAACCAGCCACCTGGGCCAGGCCCCTTTCAAGTGGACGAGTTCCAGAGGAGAGAGCCCCGGGGCCTGCCGCCAAGTTTCCTGGGGCGTGTGCTGGGCCCCCTCAGAGGACCAGGCAGCCTGGCAGCCTGTGTGCCAGAGCTGAGATCTGGCGGCCTCCCACACCCGGTTCCCTGTCCTGCCCCGTCCTCCCGAGGGAGGCCGATGGTCCTGGCAGTGGCGAGTGGGGTGGGGCTGGCTGTGAAGCTTTCCTGGGATGCCCCGGGAGAGGGCGCCGGGGGATGGGCTGCCCCTGGCCAGGTCTGAGGCACTGACCCAGCTCAGGGCTGTCGGGGGCGGAGAGAGAAGCCCCTCCGCCTCTTCCCTGAAGCTTCTTATGGCTGGCCAAATCCTTCACAAGACAGGTTCGCTGGAGAAAATAATACCCAGCTTCAGAACACGTGTACAGGGGAGAAACCCGCGAAACTGAGTCTCTCAACACAATGGCAGAGATTCTCCTCCTATCTCCAGCTGCAGACAAAGGAGGATGTTGGGGGTGCGGTTTGGGCATGTGAGACTGGAGAAGACAATTGTCATGGAGAGGGACATGTAGACGATTGGATTGTCTGAACCGGTTCCCCTGCAGTGGGGTCAGGCCCGGAAGGGACAGCACGGAGGTGACCATGAAGGGGCCTCTCCGTGGTGTGGCTGGCCCCGGGGGGCCGCGCCTGGGGATGGGGATGGAGGGGGGGAAGTGGGATGGCCTGTGAGTTGGCAGCAGTGGTGGATGCAGATACTCAGAGGTCAGGGATCTCTCACTCTTTCCCTGCCTGTCTGTCTGTCTGTCTCTCACTCTCTCTCTCTCTCTCTCTCTCTCTTTCTCTCTCGGGGACCTGAGGAGAAGAGGTGGGCGAGCCCTGCCCGCCTCGCCTACCTGCCTTCCTCTCCCCTGGCCCCTTCTTTCTCCGGCTGCTTTGAGTGCCCTGTGGGCTTGGGTTCAACCCCTGAGGCCAAGGGCGCATGCGCCACCCGCCACCGCCAGGGCCTAGGGCGGGCCTCGGGGGTCCTCAGTGAAGGCCCCGCCCGCCCGCCAGGCCAGGCCAGTCCCAGCTGAAGAAGGAACGCCAACGCCCTGCTGGACTTGGCTTCAGCTGTTGTCTCCCTCCCATCCCCCACTTGCAATCAGCTGGCCGGCCGCTTCCCTTCTTTGGAAGCGGTGGTCTGGACCTGGTGGCCAAAGGCCGACTGGGGTGCCAGGTCAAGGCTCTGCCTCGGCCAGCTGCTTTTGCCCGGGCCTCATTTCCTCCTGGAAAGGCAAAACCACGGCCTCACCCCACGCCCGCACTTGTCGACTCCAGCCAGGTGGAGGAAAGGCTCTGTGGAATCCGAAGGGCCGAGACAGGCTTATGGCCAAGCAGTGAGTGAGGCCCCAGCAGGCCGCCGGCTTGGGGAGCCGCTGCCACACGGGCAGGCCCTTCCGGCGACGGGTCCCAGCATCATCTCTGGAGTCGGGAGGGCCTGGCCTTCCTAGTGCCCAGGCCACGGCTCTGAGGAGAAATCCGCGTTGGAGGGCACGCGTGAGGCCCTCGGCCTGAGGGCGCTGGTGCCACGCCGGGGGCGACTGGAAGGCTGGCTGGGCTCGCCTGCTTTGTCCAAAGGAGGCTGGCCAACCAGCCCAACCGGCCACCTGGGCCAGGCCCCTTTCAAGTGGACAAGATCCGGGGGAAAGGGCCCTGGGGCCTGCCGCCAAGTCCCCTGGGGCGTGTGCTGGGCCCCCTCAGAGGAGGGAGCCACCTGGCAACCTGTGTGCCAGACCTTAGATCTGGCGGCCTGCCACACCCGGCTCCCTGCCCTGCCCACGCCTGCCTCCATCCACTCCACGGAGGACGATGGTGTTGGCAGTGCGAGCGGAGATAGTCGTTAGAGACTTCACTTGGAGTTGTAGTCCAAGAGCATCACAGAAGAGCACTGAGCTTGGGCTCGGCCATTTATCCGCTTTGTAACCTGGCTGAGTTTTCTAGCCACTGTACCCAGTCTCTTCATCTAGCAAATGGTGCAAAGAACAACATTGACTACGTCGGGATGCTTTCAGGGTCATGTGAGTTAAGATATGTTCCAGCACAGAGTTTACATTCAGGGTGCAGTCCTTGGCTCAGTAGAAGTGTTCGCTGCTGTTCTTATGATTTTCATTATTTCACGTCCTTATCTTCCTCGTGAGTTCCCTGTCAAACCAACCACGATCCACGGTGTCAGCAGTTTGATTCCAGGTCCCTGCTTCAAGGCCTGCAGAGGGAACCTCGTGCTCATAACCTCCTGTTTTTCTCCCAGTCTCTGGAGGGATGCATTGACCTCTAGCTTGTCTGCACTGAGGCACGGGATGGGGTCCCACACCCAACCCCGCGTCTCCTCCTTTTCATATCTGATGCTTTGGGAAGACTGCTTACTGTTCACTCGGTGGACTATACTCCCTGACATGAGCAACGCACGGGAGAGAGGCGGTAGGAAACACTGATCCATGTAGGGCTCTGAGTTGACCATAACACAGAGTACAGTTGATCAAGGGCCGAGGTAGGGTTCCTTAAGGCAAAGATCTGCCGAGATGAGGGTGTTCTGATGTGACGCCGCCTGAAAATAAAGCAAACACATAAAAGCATATGTAGTGGTCAAAGGGAAAGCACGCCACTAAAAGAATTGATCCCATGAAATACACTATTCTATTTGTTTATGT
Organism: Diceros bicornis minor; assembly: GCF_020826845.1. Lineage (NCBI taxonomy): Eukaryota > Metazoa > Chordata > Mammalia > Perissodactyla > Rhinocerotidae > Diceros > Diceros bicornis. Next base: position 1,689,254 of record NC_080779.1, read on the forward strand.
ATCAAATGACTGATAGGAAAGAGCCAGGCGTAGAGATAGTAGACTTGATCAATGTCATAGAGAATTCTTTTAACAGTTGTTCATGCCTTGTGTTTTACATCATTGATTAGGGGAGTATTTTCGTCTTTTCCTTTCCTAGTGTCTCCATCTTTCTCAACTTTTCCAGGAGACATATTTACATTATCCTCTAAAATGTTAGGGAAATTTTAAAAAAGTTATGACACATTGGAAGTTGTTGATTTTGTATATGGGAGGAGCACTAGATTGCAAGTGAATTAGTGATCATTAGAGTTTTAGTTTGGTAAAAGACGGTAGTTGGAGTTGATACCAGGATGTTTGTAACCCAGTTTTTACTTCATTATTTGGTGTAGTTTTCCAAATGCCAGAGCCGGTCATTTTTAATGTAATAACTTGTCTCATTTTAGAATATGTGTTCTTGGAGAGGGTGATGCAGGTAAGTAGAAAATAATTTAATGTAGTGACTTGTTTTTCTCCAATGGATCTCTTATAAACCCAACAGCCATATAGCATTCTTTTGTCCAAATGACCTGATGGCACTTTCTTAACTTTTCTTGCTGTGACTCTAGCAATCTAGGGTCACACCACCTTCTCTCTCCTAGTCATGCTTTCAGTTGTAAGAGTGATATTGTCAATAGTACAGTGAGCAATTGGCACACACTCTACTCTTTTCTTACATGTATATATATGTATATGTGTGTGTGTCTATATTTCTCAACTGCGAACTTTGGTAACATAATTGTTAAGGTGTGAACTATTTGCAGTGCACTTAACAACTGATGGCTACACATGATTGTGTAGTGACATCACGGTTAAAACCCTTCTTTGCAACATGTGGCCCCTTTCAGTTTTATTTTCAAGGAAAGGGTTCAATGACTTTTTTCTTTTGGAAGAAGAAAGACTTGCATTTCCATCTTAGAAAATCGAGAACTGGTTTCTTGCCTTTTTTCTTTTTTTGTCTTCAGCTCCTCGTCCTACTGGTTACTAATTCACATGTCCAGTCACTTCAGATTCATGGTGCTAACCCTTTGCCTTGTTCAAGGCTCTGACTTTAATTATTCCATAATCCCTTCTGTGAAGGAGGTTTCTCTCCACGCTCATCTAGCGAGGAAGGAACCGACCCTCCTTTATGTGAACTTGGAGACAGAGGCCAAGGTGAAGCCTCGGTGCCCCTCCACACCAGTGAGCTGCAGAAGGGCTGCAGAGTCCTGTGAATCTTTGGCTCCCCTCCTGGCTCCCTCCGGAGTTGGCATTGCCTGCACGGAGGAGCCCAGCTCCTTACAATCGAATTGGTGAAGTCTCCTGAAGCCGGCTGAAGGATAAGACTGGCCGGAAAGGACATCAGCAAGCAGTGTGCTCCAAAAGTGGGTGGCAGAAACACTCAGAAGAAGAAAACCTTTCCGTTTCTCTTGTTTTCTCTTTATCTTCTCTCCCTTCCTTTTCCTTTCCTTAGATGGTACAGAGCCTGTCCACCCCCCATGGTGGCTGTTTTTCTCCTCAGAGCCCCAGGACAGAGCTGTATCTCTTAGTTGTAGGTCAACCCATGGGGGTTCTTTGCCTGGAGTCCCACGGCAGTTTATTCACATCTCTTTCATTCAAATGATTTCAGTAGTGTAATTTATCTGTTTAGGCATATCTGTCTTCCTTGCAGACCCCCAACATTTCAAGACCTTTGGGCACATAGTAGATGCTTAAGTACTTGAGTGAATCCGTGAAGATCTTTTGTTGAATACGATCTAAATAAATACAATACCTACTCAGCACACGAATGCAGGCACTTGAGAGAGAGTTTGGTGTCTGCTGAAGCAGGCTGTGGACCAGCTTAGGGGCTCAGTGCCAAAGTGACCCAATAGATTTAGACAAAATGAACGAGATAATTAACTTCAATTTTGCAATTCATGGAGAACAGGAGCAGGATATCTAGGTGTGAATCGGGACTTGATCATTCTTGTTGCATCTTTGGAAAATCCAGTCCTTTTTCTTTCTATGGAAACGTGACTGGCCAAGAGAGTGAACGGAGGACTGGCTTTTAGAAAGGCAATTTTGTCACAGGAAGTCCTGGAGGAAAATATATGGAAGGAGAGCTGCTAGAAACATGGCAGAGACGTTTTGTGTAGAAACCCTAAAATGTGGGTTTACATGCTGTCTGAAAGAGTTGTAACCCAACTTTTCTCCACTACAGATTTGAGCAGCTTTTAAATATCTAGGTATACAAAAGGATTAGAAAGGAAAATAGATCCAACTGAAAGGAATTTCGGATGGAACAATGAAATGATGCTGAAGTGAGCCAGCGCACTGAAAAGAGTTTCAGAAAGACCTGCAGTCTCTAAAGGCAGTGGGCACTGTATCCATCAGGTTTCAAGTAGAAAGGGAAATGGGAACAATTGTCTGTCATCTCATGTCCAGGAGATGACAAGCAACAGTCTCTCAGAGAAGAAAAAGATTTCTTTCCAACCGGTCGAACCAGCCACCTGGGCCAGGCCCCTTTCAAGTGGACGAGTTCCAGAGGAGAGAGCCCCGGGGCCTGCCGCCAAGTTTCCTGGGGCGTGTGCTGGGCCCCCTCAGAGGACCAGGCAGCCTGGCAGCCTGTGTGCCAGAGCTGAGATCTGGCGGCCTCCCACACCCGGTTCCCTGTCCTGCCCCGCCCTCCCGAGGGAGGCCGATGGTCCTGGCAGTGGCGAGTGGGGTGGGGCTGGCTGTGAAGCTTTCCTGGGATGCCCCGGGAGAGGGCGCCGGGGGATGGGCTGCCCCTGGCCAGGTCTGAGGCACTGACCCAGCTCAGGGCTGTCGGGGGCGGAGAGAGAAGCCCCTCCGCCTCTTCCCTGAAGCTTCTTATGGCTGGCCAAATCCTTCACAAGACAGGTTCGCTGGAGAAAATAATACCCAGCTTCAGAACACGTGTACAGGGGAGAAACCCGCGAAACTGAGTCTCTCAACACAATGGCAGAGATTCTCCTCCTATCTCCAGCTGCAGACAAAGGAGGATGTTGGGGGTGCAGTTTGGGCATGTGAGACTGGAGAAGACAATTGTCATGGAGAGGGACATGTAGACGATTGGATTGTCTGAACCGGTTCCCCTGCAGTGGGGTCAGGCCCGGAAGGGACAGCACGGAGGTGACCATGAAGGGGCCTCTCCGTGGTGTGGCTGGCCCCGGGGGGCCGCGCCTGGGGATGGGGATGGAGGGGGGGAAGTGGGATGGCCTGTGAGTTGGCAGCAGTGGTGGATGCAGATACTCAGAGGTCAGGGATCTCTCACTCTTTCCCTGCCTGTCTGTCTGTCTGTCTCTCACTCTCTCTCTCTCTCTCTCTCTCTTTCTCTCTCGGGGACCTGAGGAGAAGAGGTGGGCGAGCCCTGCCCGCCTCGCCTACCTGCCTTCCTCTCCCCTGGCCCCTTCTTTCTCCGGCTGCTTTGAGTGCCCTGTGGGCTTGGGTTCAACCCCTGAGGCCAAGGGCGCATGCGCCACCCGCCACCGCCAGGGCCTAGGGCGGGCCTCGGGGGTCCTCAGTGAAGGCCCCGCCCGCCCGCCAGGCCAGGCCAGTCCCAGCTGAAGAAGGAACGCCAACGCCCTGCTGGACTTGGCTTCAGCTGTTGTCTCCCTCCCATCCCCCACTTGCAATCAGCTGGCCGGCCGCTTCCCTTCTTTGGAAGCGGTGGTCTGGACCTGGTGGCCAAAGGCCGACTGGGGTGCCAGGTCAAGGCTCTGCCTCGGCCAGCTGCTTTTGCCCGGGCCTCATTTCTTCCTGGAAAGGCAAAACCACGGCCTCACCCCACGCCCGCACTTGTCGACTCCAGCCAGGTGGAGGAAAGGCTCTGTGGAATCCGAAGGGCCGAGACAGGCTTATGGCCAAGCAGTGAGTGAGGCCCCAGCAGGCCGCCGGCTTGGGGAGCCGCTGCCACACGGGCAGGCCCTTCCGGCGACGGGTCCCAGCATCATCTCTGGAGTCGGGAGGGCCTGGCCTTCCTAGTGCCCAGGCCACGGCTCTGAGGAGAAATCCGCGTTGGAGGGCACGCGTGAGGCCCTCGGCCTGAGGGCGCTGGTGCCACGCCGGGGGCGACTGGAAGGCTGGCTGGGCTCGCCTGCTTTGTCCAAAGGAGGCTGGCCAACCAGCCCAACCGGCCACCTGGGCCAGGCCCCTTTCAAGTGGACAAGATCCGGGGGAAAGGGCCCTGGGGCCTGCCGCCAAGTCCCCTGGGGCGTGTGCTGGGCCCCCTCAGAGGAGGGAGCCACCTGGCAACCTGTGTGCCAGACCTTAGATCTGGCGGCCTGCCACACCCGGCTCCCTGCCCTGCCCACGCCTGCCTCCATCCACTCCACGGAGGACGATGGTGTTGGCAGTGCGAGCGGAGATAGTCGTTAGAGACTTCACTTGGAGTTGTAGTCCAAGAGCATCACAGAAGAGCACTGAGCTTGGGCTCGGCCATTTATCCGCTTTGTAACCTGGCTGAGTTTTCTAGCCACTGTACCCAGTCTCTTCATCTAGCAAATGGTGCAAAGAACAACATTGACTACGTCGGGATGCTTTCAGGGTCATGTGAGTTAAGATATGTTCCAGCACAGAGTTTACATTCAGGGTGCAGTCCTTGGCTCAGTAGAAGTGTTCGCTGCTGTTCTTATGATTTTCATTATTTCACGTCCTTATCTTCCTCGTGAGTTCCCTGTCAAACCAACCACGATCCACGGTGTCAGCAGTTTGATTCCAGGTCCCTGCTTCAAGGCCTGCAGAGGGAACCTCGTGCTCATAACCTCCTGTTTTTCTCCCAGTCTCTGGAGGGATGCATTGACCTCTAGCTTGTCTGCACTGAGGCACGGAATGGGGTCCCACACCCAACCCCGCGTCTCCTCCTTTTCATATCTGATGCTTTGGGAAGACTGCTTACTGTTCACTCGGTGGACTATACTCCCTGACATGAGCAACGCACGGGAGAGAGGCGGTAGGAAACACTGATCCATGTAGGGCTCTGAGTTGACCATAACACAGAGTACAGTTGATCAAGGGCCGAGGTAGGGTTCCTTAAGGCAAAGATCTGCCGAGATGAGGGTGTTCTGATGTGACGCCGCCTGAAAATAAAGCAAACACATAAAAGCATATGTAGTGGTCAAAGGGAAAGCACGCCACTAAAAGAATTGATCCCATGAAATACACTATTCTATTTGTTTATGTATCAAATGACTGATAGGAAAGAGCCAGGCGTAGAGATAGTAGACTTGATCAATGTCATAGAGAATTCTTTTAACAGTTGTTCATGCCTTGTGTTTTACATCATTGATTAGGGGAGTATTTTCGTCTTTTCCTTTCCTAGTGTCTCCATCTTTCTCAACTTTTCCAGGAGACATATTTACATTATCCTCTAAAATGTTAGGGAAATTTTAAAAAAGTTATGACACATTGGAAGTTGTTGATTTTGTATATGGGAGGAGCACTAGATTGCAAGTGAATTAGTGATCATTAGAGTTTTAGTTTGGTAAAAGACGGTAGTTGGAGTTGATACCAGGATGTTTGTAACCCAGTTTTTACTTCATTATTTGGTGTAGTTTTCCAAATGCCAGAGCCGGTCATTTTTAATGTAATAACTTGTCTCATTTTAGAATATGTGTTCTTGGAGAGGGTGATGCAGGTAAGTAGAAAATAATTTAATGTAGTGACTTGTTTTTCTCCAATGGATCTCTTATAAACCCAACAGCCATATAGCATTCTTTTGTCCAAATGACCTGATGGCACTTTCTTAACTTTTCTTGCTGTGACTCTAGCAATCTAGGGTCACACCACCTTCTCTCTCCTAGTCATGCTTTCAGTTGTAAGAGTGATATTGTCAATAGTACAGTGAGCAATTGGCACACACTCTACTCTTTTCTTACATGTATATATATGTATATGTGTGTGTGTCTATATTTCTCAACTGCGAACTTTGGTAACATAATTGTTAAGGTGTGAACTATTTGCAGTGCACTTAACAACTGATGGCTACACATGATTGTGTAGTGACATCACGGTTAAAACCCTTCTTTGCAACATGTGGCCCCTTTCAGTTTTATTTTCAAGGAAAGGGTTCAATGACTTTTTTCTTTTGGAAGAAGAAAGACTTGCATTTCCATCTTAGAAAATCGAGAACTGGTTTCTTGCCTTTTTTCTTTTTTTGTCTTCAGCTCCTCGTCCTACTGGTTACTAATTCACATGTCCAGTCACTTCAGATTCATGGTGCTTACCCTTTGCCTTGTTCAAGGCTCTGACTTTAATTATTCCATAATCCCTTCTGTGAAGGAGGTTTCTCTCCACGCTCATCTAGCGAGGAAGGAACCGACCCTCCTTTATGTGAACTTGGAGACAGAGGCCAAGGTGAAGCCTCGGTGCCCCTCCACACCAGTGAGCTGCAGAAGGGCTGCAGAGTCCTGTGAATCTTTGGCTCCCCTCCTGGCTCCCTCCGGAGTTGGCATTGCCTGCACGGAGGAGCCCAGCTCCTTACAATCGAATTGGTGAAGTCTCCTGAAGCCGGCTGAAGGATAAGACTGGCCGGAAAGGACATCAGCAAGCAGTGTGCTCCAAAAGTGGGTGGCAGAAACACTCAGAAGAAGAAAACCTTTCCGTTTCTCTTGTTTTCTCTTTATCTTCTCTCCCTTCCTTTTCCTTTCCTTAGATGGTACAGAGCCTGTCCACCCCCCATGGTGGCTGTTTTTCTCCTCAGAGCCCCAGGACAGAGCTGTATCTCTTAGTTGTAGGTCAACCCATGGGGGTTCTTTGCCTGGAGTCCCACGGCAGTTTATTCACATCTCTTTCATTCAAATGATTTCAGTAGTGTAATTTATCTGTTTAGGCATATCTGTCTTCCTTGCAGACCCCCAACATTTCAAGACCTTTGGGCACATAGTAGATGCTTAAGTACTTGAGTGAATCCGTGAAGATCTTTTGTTGAATACGATCTAAATAAATACAATACCTACTCAGCACACGAATGCAGGCACTTGAGAGAGAGTTTGGTGTCTGCTGAAGCAGGCTGTGGACCAGCTTAGGGGCTCAGTGCCAAAGTGACCCAATAGATTTAGACAAAATGAACGAGATAATTAACTTCAATTTTGCAATTCATGGAGAACAGGAGCAGGATATCTAGGTGTGAATCGGGACTTGATCATTCTTGTTGCATCTTTGGAAAATCCAGTCCTTTTTCTTTCTATGGAAACGTGACTGGCCAAGAGAGTGAACGGAGGACTGGCTTTTAGAAAGGCAATTTTGTCACAGGAAGTCCTGGAGGAAAATATATGGAAGGAGAGCTGCTAGAAACATGGCAGAGACGTTTTGTGTAGAAACCCTAAAATGTGGGTTTACATGCTGTCTGAAAGAGTTGTAACCCAACTTTTCTCCACTACAGATTTGAGCAGCTTTTAAATATCTAGGTATACAAAAGGATTAGAAAGGAAAATAGATCCAACTGAAAGGAATTTCGGATGGAACAATGAAATGATGCTGAAGTGAGCCAGCGCACTGAAAAGAGTTTCAGAAAGACCTGCAGTCTCTAAAGGCAGTGGGCAATGTATCCATCAGGTTTCAAGTAGAAAGGGAAATGGGAACAATTGTCTGTCATCTCATGTCCAGGAGATGACAAGCAACAGTCTCTCAGAGAAGAAAAAGATTTCTTTCCAACCGGTCGAACCAGCCACCTGGGCCAGGCCCCTTTCAAGTGGACGAGTTCCAGAGGAGAGAGCCCCGGGGCCTGCCGCCAAGTTTCCTGGGGCGTGTGCTGGGCGACCTCAGAGGACCAGGCAGCCTGGCAGCCTGTGTGCCAGAGCTGATATCTGGCGGCCTCCCACACCCGGTTCCCTGTCCTGCCCCGCCCTCCCGAGGGAGGCCGATGGTCCTGGCAGTGGCGAGTGGGGTGGGGCTGGCTGTGAAGCTTTCCTGGGATGCCCCGGGAGAGGGCGCCGGGGGATGGGCTGCCCCTGGCCAGGTCTGAGGCACTGACCCAGCTCAGGGCTGTCGGGGGCGGAGAGAGAAGCCCCTCCGCCTCTTCCCTGAAGCTTCTTATGGCTGGCCAAATCCTTCACAAGACAGGTTCGCTGGAGAAAATAATACCCAGCTTCAGAACACGTGTACAGGGGAGAAACCCGCGAAACTGAGTCTCTCAACACAATGGCAGAGATTCTCCTCCTATCTCCAGCTGCAGACAAAGGAGGATGTTGGGGGTGCGGTTTGGGCATGTGAGACTGGAGAAGACAATTGTCATGGAGAGGGACATGTAGACGATTGGATTGTCTGAACCGGTTCCCCTGCAGTGGGGTCAGGCCCGGAAGGGACAGCACGGAGGTGACCATGAAGGGGCCTCTCCGTGGTGTGGCTGGCCCCGGGGGGCCGCGCCTGGGGATGGGGATGGAGGGGGGGAAGTGGGATGGCCTGTGAGTTGGCAGCAGTGGTGGATGCAGATACTCAGAGGTCAGGGATCTCTCACTCTTTCCCTGCCTGTCTGTCTGTCTGTCTCTCACTCTCTCTCTCTCTCTCTCTCTCTTTCTCTCTCGGGGACCTGAGGAGAAGAGGTGGGCGAGCCCTGCCCGCCTCGCCTACCTGCCTTCCTCTCCCCTGGCCCCTTCTTTCTCCGGCTGCTTTGAGTGCCCTGTGGGCTTGGGTTCAACCCCTGAGGCCAAGGGCGCATGCGCCACCCGCCACCGCCAGGGCCTAGGGCGGGCCTCGGGGGTCCTCAGTGAAGGCCCCGCCCGCCCGCCAGGCCAGGCCAGTCCCAGCTGAAGAAGGAACGCCAACGCCCTGCTGGACTTGGCTTCAGCTGTTGTCTCCCTCCCATCCCCCACTTGCAATCAGCTGGCCGGCCGCTTCCCTTCTTTGGAAGCGGTGGTCTGGACCTGGTGGCCAAAGGCCGACTGGGGTGCCAGGTCAAGGCTCTGCCTCGGCCAGCTGCTTTTGCCCGGGCCTCATTTCCTCCTGGAAAGGCAAAACCACGGCCTCACCCCACGCCCGCACTTGTCGACTCCAGCCAGGTGGAGGAAAGGCTCTGTGGAATCCGAAGGGCCGAGACAGGCTTATGGCCAAGCAGTGAGTGAGGCCCCAGCAGGCCGCCGGCTTGGGGAGCCGCTGCCACACGGGCAGGCCCTTCCGGCGACGGGTCCCAGCATCATCTCTGGAGTCGGGAGGGCCTGGCCTTCCTAGTGCCCAGGCCACGGCTCTGAGGAGAAATCCGCGTTGGAGGGCACGCGTGAGGCCCTCGGCCTGAGGGCGCTGGTGCCACGCCGGGGGCGACTGGAAGGCTGGCTGGGCTCGCCTGCTTTGTCCAAAGGAGGCTGGCCAACCAGCCCAACCGGCCACCTGGGCCAGGCCCCTTTCAAGTGGACAAGATCCGGGGGAAAGGGCCCTGGGGCCTGCCGCCAAGTCCCCTGGGGCGTGTGCTGGGCCCCCTCAGAGGAGGGAGCCACCTGGCAACCTGTGTGCCAGACCTTAGATCTGGCGGCCTGCCACACCCGGCTCCCTGCCCTGCCCACGCCTGCCTCCATCCACTCCACGGAGGACGATGGTGTTGGCAGTGCGAGCGGAGATAGTCGTTAGAGACTTCACTTGGAGTTGTAGTCCAAGAGCATCACAGAGGAGCACTGAGCTTGGGCTCGGCCATTTATCCGCTTTGTAACCTGGCTGAGTTTTCTAGCCACTGTACCCAGTCTCTTCATCTAGCAAATGGTGCAAAGAACAACATTGACTACGTCGGGATGCTTTCAGGGTCATGTGAGTTAAGATATGTTCCAGCACAGAGTTTACATTCAGGGTGCAGTCCTTGGCTCAGTAGAAGTGTTCGCTGCTGTTCTTATGATTTTCATTATTTCACGTCCTTATCTTCCTCGTGAGTTCCCTGTCAAACCAACCACGATCCACGGTGTCAGCAGTTTGATTCCAGGTCCCTGCTTCAAGGCCTGCAGAGGGAACCTCGTGCTCATAACCTCCTGTTTTTCTCCCAGTCTCTGGAGGGATGCATTGACCTCTAGCTTGTCTGCACTGAGGCACGGAATGGGGTCCCACACCCAACCCCGCGTCTCCTCCTTTTCATATCTGATGCTTTGGGAAGACTGCTTACTGTTCACTCGGTGGACTATACTCCCTGACATGAGCAACGCACGGGAGAGAGGCGGTAGGAAACACTGATCCATGTAGGGCTCTGAGTTGACCATAACACAGAGTACAGTTGATCAAGGGCCGAGGTAGGGTTCCTTAAGGCAAAGATCTGCCGAGATGAGGGTGTTCTGATGTGACGCCGCCTGAAAATAAAGCAAACACATAAAAGCATATGTAGTGGTCAAAGGGAAAGCACGCCACTAAAAGAATTGATCCCATGAAATACACTATTCTATTTGTTTATGTATCAAATGACTGATAGGAAAGAGCCAGGCGTAGAGATAGTAGACTTGATCAATGTCATAGAGAATTCTTTTAACAGTTGTTCATGCCTTGTGTTTTACATCATTGATTAGGGGAGTATTTTCGTCTTTTCCTTTCCTAGTGTCTCCATCTTTCTCAACTTTTCCAGGAGACATATTTACATTATCCTCTAAAATGTTAGGGAAATTTTAAAAAAGTTATGACACATTGGAAGTTGTTGATTTTGTATATGGGAGGAGCACTAGATTGCAAGTGAATTAGTGATCATTAGAGTTTTAGTTTGGTAAAAGACGGTAGTTGGAGTTGATACCAGGATGTTTGTAACCCAGTTTTTACTTCATTATTTGGTGTAGTTTTCCAAATGCCAGAGCCGGTCATTTTTAATGTAATAACTTGTCTCATTTTAGAATATGTGTTCTTGGAGAGGGTGATGCAGGTAAGTAGAAAATAATTTAATGTAGTGACTTGTTTTTCTCCAATGGATCTCTTATAAACCCAACAGCCATATAGCATTCTTTTGTCCAAATGACCTGATGGCACTTTCTTAACTTTTCTTGCTGTGACTCTAGCAATCTAGGGTCACACCACCTTCTCTCTCCTAGTCATGCTTTCAGTTGTAAGAGTGATATTGTCAATAGTACAGTGAGCAATTGGCACACACTCTACTCTTTTCTTACATGTATATATATGTATATGTGTGTGTGTCTATATTTCTCAACTGCGAACTTTGGTAACATAATTGTTAAGGTGTGAACTATTTGCAGTGCACTTAACAACTGATGGCTACACATGATTGTGTAGTGACATCACGGTTAAAACCCTTCTTTGCAACATGTGGCCCCTTTCAGTTTTATTTTCAAGGAAAGGGTTCAATGACTTTTTTCTTTTGGAAGAAGAAAGACTTGCATTTCCATCTTAGAAAATCGAGAACTGGTTTCTTGCCTTTTTTCTTTTTTTGTCTTCAGCTCCTCGTCCTACTGGTTACTAATTCACATGTCCAGTCACTTCAGATTCATGGTGCTTACCCTTTGCCTTGTTCAAGGCTCTGACTTTAATTATTCCATAATCCCTTCTGTGAAGGAGGTTTCTCTCCACGCTCATCTAGCGAGGAAGGAACCGACCCTCCTTTATGTGAACTTGGAGACAGAGGCCAAGGTGAAGCCTCGGTGCCCCTCCACACCAGTGAGCTGCAGAAGGGCTGCAGAGTCCTGTGAATCTTTGGCTCCCCTCCTGGCTCCCTCCGGAGTTGGCATTGCCTGCACGGAGGAGCCCAGCTCCTTACAATCGAATTGGTGAAGTCTCCTGAAGCCGGCTGAAGGATAAGACTGGCCGGAAAGGACATCAGCAAGCAGTGTGCTCCAAAAGTGGGTGGCAGAAACACTCAGAAGAAGAAAACCTTTCCGTTTCTCTTGTTTTCTCTTTATCTTCTCTCCCTTCCTTTTCCTTTCCTTAGATGGTACAGAGCCTGTCCACCCCCCATGGTGGCTGTTTTTCTCCTCAGAGCCCCAGGACAGAGCTGTATCTCTTAGTTGTAGGTCAACCCATGGGGGTTCTTTGCCTGGAGTCCCACGGCAGTTTATTCACATCTCTTTCATTCAAATGATTTCAGTAGTGTAATTTATCTGTTTAGGCATATCTGTCTTCCTTGCAGACCCCCAACATTTCAAGACCTTTGGGCACATAGTAGATGCTTAAGTACTTGAGTGAATCCGTGAAGATCTTTTGTTGAATACGATCTAAATAAATACAATACCTACTCAGCACACGAATGCAGGCACTTGAGAGAGAGTTTGGTGTCTGCTGAAGCAGGCTGTGGACCAGCTTAGGGGCTCAGTGCCAAAGTGACCCAATAGATTTAGACAAAATGAACGAGATAATTAACTTCAATTTTGCAATTCATGGAGAACAGGAGCAGGATATCTAGGTGTGAATCGGGACTTGATCATTCTTGTTGCATCTTTGGAAAATCCAGTCCTTTTTCTTTCTATGGAAACGTGACTGGCCAAGAGAGTGAACGGAGGACTGGCTTTTAGAAAGGCAATTTTGTCACAGGAAGTCCTGGAGGAAAATATATGGAAGGAGAGCTGCTAGAAACATGGCAGAGACGTTTTGTGTAGAAACCCTAAAATGTGGGTTTACATGCTGTCTGAAAGAGTTGTAACCCAACTTTTCTCCACTACAGATTTGAGCAGCTTTTAAATATCTAGGTATACAAAAGGATTAGAAAGGAAAATAGATCCAACTGAAAGGAATTTCGGATGGAACAATGAAATGATGCTGAAGTGAGCCAGCGCACTGAAAAGAGTTTCAGAAAGACCTGCAGTCTCTAAAGGCAGTGGGCAATGTATCCATCAGGTTTCAAGTAGAAAGGGAAATGGGAACAATTGTCTGTCATCTCATGTCCAGGAGATGACAAGCAACAGTCTCTCAGAGAAGAAAAAGATTTCTTTCCAACCGGTCGAACCAGCCACCTGGGCCAGGCCCCTTTCAAGTGGACGAGTTCCAGAGGAGAGAGCCCCGGGGCCTGCCGCCAAGTTTCCTGGGGCGTGTGCTGGGCCCCCTCAGAGGACCAGGCAGCCTGGCAGCCTGTGTGCCAGAGCTGAGATCTGGCGGCCTCCCACACCCGGTTCCCTGTCCTGCCCCGTCCTCCCGAGGGAGGCCGATGGTCCTGGCAGTGGCGAGTGGGGTGGGGCTGGCTGTGAAGCTTTCCTGGGATGCCCCGGGAGAGGGCGCCGGGGGATGGGCTGCCCCTGGCCAGGTCTGAGGCACTGACCCAGCTCAGGGCTGTCGGGGGCGGAGAGAGAAGCCCCTCCGCCTCTTCCCTGAAGCTTCTTATGGCTGGCCAAATCCTTCACAAGACAGGTTCGCTGGAGAAAATAATACCCAGCTTCAGAACACGTGTACAGGGGAGAAACCCGCGAAACTGAGTCTCTCAACACAATGGCAGAGATTCTCCTCCTATCTCCAGCTGCAGACAAAGGAGGATGTTGGGGGTGCGGTTTGGGCATGTGAGACTGGAGAAGACAATTGTCATGGAGAGGGACATGTAGACGATTGGATTGTCTGAACCGGTTCCCCTGCAGTGGGGTCAGGCCCGGAAGGGACAGCACGGAGGTGACCATGAAGGGGCCTCTCCGTGGTGTGGCTGGCCCCGGGGGGCCGCGCCTGGGGATGGGGATGGAGGGGGGGAAGTGGGATGGCCTGTGAGTTGGCAGCAGTGGTGGATGCAGATACTCAGAGGTCAGGGATCTCTCACTCTTTCCCTGCCTGTCTGTCTGTCTGTCTCTCACTCTCTCTCTCTCTCTCTCTCTCTCTTTCTCTCTCGGGGACCTGAGGAGAAGAGGTGGGCGAGCCCTGCCCGCCTCGCCTACCTGCCTTCCTCTCCCCTGGCCCCTTCTTTCTCCGGCTGCTTTGAGTGCCCTGTGGGCTTGGGTTCAACCCCTGAGGCCAAGGGCGCATGCGCCACCCGCCACCGCCAGGGCCTAGGGCGGGCCTCGGGGGTCCTCAGTGAAGGCCCCGCCCGCCCGCCAGGCCAGGCCAGTCCCAGCTGAAGAAGGAACGCCAACGCCCTGCTGGACTTGGCTTCAGCTGTTGTCTCCCTCCCATCCCCCACTTGCAATCAGCTGGCCGGCCGCTTCCCTTCTTTGGAAGCGGTGGTCTGGACCTGGTGGCCAAAGGCCGACTGGGGTGCCAGGTCAAGGCTCTGCCTCGGCCAGCTGCTTTTGCCCGGGCCTCATTTCCTCCTGGAAAGGCAAAACCACGGCCTCACCCCACGCCCGCACTTGTCGACTCCAGCCAGGTGGAGGAAAGGCTCTGTGGAATCCGAAGGGCCGAGACAGGCTTATGGCCAAGCAGTGAGTGAGGCCCCAGCAGGCCGCCGGCTTGGGGAGCCGCTGCCACACGGGCAGGCCCTTCCGGCGACGGGTCCCAGCATCATCTCTGGAGTCGGGAGGGCCTGGCCTTCCTAGTGCCCAGGCCACGGCTCTGAGGAGAAATCCGCGTTGGAGGGCACGCGTGAGGCCCTCGGCCTGAGGGCGCTGGTGCCACGCCGGGGGCGACTGGAAGGCTGGCTGGGCTCGCCTGCTTTGTCCAAAGGAGGCTGGCCAACCAGCCCAACCGGCCACCTGGGCCAGGCCCCTTTCAAGTGGACAAGATCCGGGGGAAAGGGCCCTGGGGCCTGCCGCCAAGTCCCCTGGGGCGTGTGCTGGGCCCCCTCAGAGGAGGGAGCCACCTGGCAACCTGCGTGCCAGACCTTAGATCTGGCGGCCTGCCACACCCGGCTCCCTGCCCTGCCCACGCCTGCCTCCATCCACTCCACGGAGGACGATGGTGTTGGCAGTGCGAGCGGAGATAGTCGTTAGAGACTTCACTTGGAGTTGTAGTCCAAGAGCATCACAGAGGAGCACTGAGCTTGGGCTCGGCCATTTATCCGCTTTGTAACCTGGCTGAGTTTTCTAGCCACTGTACCCAGTCTCTTCATCTAGCAAATGGTGCAAAGAACAACATTGACTACGTCGGGATGCTTTCAGGGTCATGTGAGTTAAGATATGTTCCAGCACAGAGTTTACATTCAGGGTGCAGTCCTTGGCTCAGTAGAAGTGTTCGCTGCTGTTCTTATGATTTTCATTATTTCACGTCCTTATCTTCCTCGTGAGTTCCCTGTCAAACCAACCACGATCCACGGTGTCAGCAGTTTGATTCCAGGTCCCTGCTTCAAGGCCTGCAGAGGGAACCTCGTGCTCATAACCTCCTGTTTTTCTCCCAGTCTCTGGAGGGATGCATTGACCTCTAGCTTGTCTGCACTGAGGCACGGAATGGGGTCCCACACCCAACCCCGCGTCTCCTCCTTTTCATATCTGATGCTTTGGGAAGACTGCTTACTGTTCACTCGGTGGACTATACTCCCTGACATGAGCAACGCACGGGAGAGAGGCGGTAGGAAACACTGATCCATGTAGGGCTCTGAGTTGACCATAACACAGAGTACAGTTGATCAAGGGCCGAGGTAGGGTTCCTTAAGGCAAAGATCTGCCGAGATGAGGGTGTTCTGATGTGACGCCGCCTGAAAATAAAGCAAACACATAAAAGCATATGTAGTGGTCAAAGGGAAAGCACGCCACTAAAAGAATTGATCCCATGAAATACACTATTCTATTTGTTTATGTATCAAATGACTGATAGGAAAGAGCCAGGCGTAGAGATAGTAGACTTGATCAATGTCATAGAGAATTCTTTTAACAGTTGTTCATGCCTTGTGTTTTACATCATTGATTAGGGGAGTATTTTCGTCTTTTCCTTTCCTAGTGTCTCCATCTTTCTCAACTTTTCCAGGAGACATATTTACATTATCCTCTAAAATGTTAGGGAAATTTTAAAAAAGTTATGACACATTGGAAGTTGTTGATTTTGTATATGGGAGGAGCACTAGATTGCAAGTGAATTAGTGATCATTAGAGTTTTAGTTTGGTAAAAGACGGTAGTTGGAGTTGATACCAGGATGTTTGTAACCCAGTTTTTACTTCATTATTTGGTGTAGTTTTCCAAATGCCAGAGCCGGTCATTTTTAATGTAATAACTTGTCTCATTTTAGAATATGTATTCTTGGAGAGGGTGATGCAGGTAAGTAGAAAATAATTTAATGTAGTGACTTGTTTTTCTCCAATGGATCTCTTATAAACCCAACAGCCATATAGCATTCTTTTGTCCAAATGACCTGATGGCACTTTCTTAACTTTTCTTGCTGTGACTCTAGCAATCTAGGGTCACACCACCTTCTCTCTCCTAGTCATGCTTTCAGTTGTAAGAGTGATATTGTCAATAGTACAGTGAGCAATTGGCACACACTCTACTCTTTTCTTACATGTATATATATGTATATGTGTGTGTGTCTATATTTCTCAACTGCGAACTTTGGTAACATAATTGTTAAGGTGTGAACTATTTGCAGTGCACTTAACAACTGATGGCTACACATGATTGTGTAGTGACATCACGGTTAAAACCCTTCTTTGCAACATGTGGCCCCTTTCAGTTTTATTTTCAAGGAAAGGGTTCAATGACTTTTTTCTTTTGGAAGAAGAAAGACTTGCATTTCCATCTTAGAAAATCGAGAACTGGTTTCTTGCCTTTTTTCTTTTTTTGTCTTCAGCTCCTCGTCCTACTGGTTACTAATTCACATGTCCAGTCACTTCAGATTCATGGTGCTAACCCTTTGCCTTGTTCAAGGCTCTGACTTTAATTATTCCATAATCCCTTCTGTGAAGGAGGTTTCTCTCCACGCTCATCTAGCGAGGAAGGAACCGACCCTCCTTTATGTGAACTTGGAGACAGAGGCCAAGGTGAAGCCTCGGTGCCCCTCCACACCAGTGAGCTGCAGAAGGGCTGCAGAGTCCTGTGAATCTTTGGCTCCCCTCCTGGCTCCCTCCGGAGTTGGCATTGCCTGCACGGAGGAGCCCAGCTCCTTACAATCGAATTGGTGAAGTCTCCTGAAGCCGGCTGAAGGATAAGACTGGCCGGAAAGGACATCAGCAAGCAGTGTGCTCCAAAAGTGGGTGGCAGAAACACTCAGAAGAAGAAAACCTTTCCGTTTCTCTTGTTTTCTCTTTATCTTCTCTCCCTTCCTTTTCCTTTCCTTAGATGGTACAGAGCCTGTCCACCCCCCATGGTGGCTGTTTTTCTCCTCAGAGCCCCAGGACAGAGCTGTATCTCTTAGTTGTAGGTCAACCCATGGGGGTTCTTTGCCTGGAGTCCCACGGCAGTTTATTCACATCTCTTTCATTCAAATGATTTCAGTAGTGTAATTTATCTGTTTAGGCATATCTGTCTTCCTTGCAGACCCCCAACATTTCAAGACCTTTGGGCACATAGTAGATGCTTAAGTACTTGAGTGAATCCGTGAAGATCTTTTGTTGAATACGATCTAAATAAATACAATACCTACTCAGCACACGAATGCAGGCACTTGAGAGAGAGTTTGGTGTCTGCTGAAGCAGGCTGTGGACCAGCTTAGGGGCTCAGTGCCAAAGTGACCCAATAGATTTAGACAAAATGAACGAGATAATTAACTTCAATTTTGCAATTCATGGAGAACAGGAGCAGGATATCTAGGTGTGAATCGGGACTTGATCATTCTTGTTGCATCTTTGGAAAATCCAGTCCTTTTTCTTTCTATGGAAACGTGACTGGCCAAGAGAGTGAACGGAGGACTGGCTTTTAGAAAGGCAATTTTGTCACAGGAAGTCCTGGAGGAAAATATATGGAAGGAGAGCTGCTAGAAACATGGCAGAGACGTTTTGTGTAGAAACCCTAAAATGTGGGTTTACATGCTGTCTGAAAGAGTTGTAACCCAACTTTTCTCCACTACAGATTTGAGCAGCTTTTAAATATCTAGGTATACAAAAGGATTAGAAAGGAAAATAGATCCAACTGAAAGGAATTTCGGATGGAACAATGAAATGATGCTGAAGTGAGCCAGCGCACTGAAAAGAGTTTCAGAAAGACCTGCAGTCTCTAAAGGCAGTGGGCAATGTATCCATCAGGTTTCAAGTAGAAAGGGAAATGGGAACAATTGTCTGTCATCTCATGTCCAGGAGATGACAAGCAACAGTCTCTCAGAGAAGAAAAAGATTTCTTTCCAACCGGTCGAACCAGCCACCTGGGCCAGGCCCCTTTCAAGTGGACGAGTTCCAGAGGAGAGAGCCCCGGGGCCTGCCGCCAAGTTTCCTGGGGCGTGTGCTGGGCCCCCTCAGAGGACCAGGCAGCCTGGCAGCCTGTGTGCCAGAGCTGAGATCTGGCGGCCTCCCACACCCGGTTCCCTGTCCTGCCCCGTCCTCCCGAGGGAGGCCGATGGTCCTGGCAGTGGCGAGTGGGGTGGGGCTGGCTGTGAAGCTTTCCTGGGATGCCCCGGGAGAGGGCGCCGGGGGATGGGCTGCCCCTGGCCAGGTCTGAGGCACTGACCCAGCTCAGGGCTGTCGGGGGCGGAGAGAGAAGCCCCTCCGCCTCTTCCCTGAAGCTTCTTATGGCTGGCCAAATCCTTCACAAGACAGGTTCGCTGGAGAAAATAATACCCAGCTTCAGAACACGTGTACAGGGGAGAAACCCGCGAAACTGAGTCTCTCAACACAATGGCAGAGATTCTCCTCCTATCTCCAGCTGCAGACAAAGGAGGATGTTGGGGGTGCGGTTTGGGCATGTGAGACTGGAGAAGACAATTGTCATGGAGAGGGACATGTAGACGATTGGATTGTCTGAACCGGTTCCCCTGCAGTGGGGTCAGGCCCGGAAGGGACAGCACGGAGGTGACCATGAAGGGGCCTCTCCGTGGTGTGGCTGGCCCCGGGGGGCCGCGCCTGGGGATGGGGATGGAGGGGGGGAAGTGGGATGGCCTGTGAGTTGGCAGCAGTGGTGGATGCAGATACTCAGAGGTCAGGGATCTCTCACTCTTTCCCTGCCTGTCTGTCTGTCTGTCTCTCACTCTCTCTCTCTCTCTCTCTCTCTCTTTCTCTCTCGGGGACCTGAGGAGAAGAGGTGGGCGAGCCCTGCCCGCCTCGCCTACCTGCCTTCCTCTCCCCTGGCCCCTTCTTTCTCCGGCTGCTTTGAGTGCCCTGTGGGCTTGGGTTCAACCCCTGAGGCCAAGGGCGCATGCGCCACCCGCCACCGCCAGGGCCTAGGGCGGGCCTCGGGGGTCCTCAGTGAAGGCCCCGCCCGCCCGCCAGGCCAGGCCAGTCCCAGCTGAAGAAGGAACGCCAACGCCCTGCTGGACTTGGCTTCAGCTGTTGTCTCCCTCCCATCCCCCACTTGCAATCAGCTGGCCGGCCGCTTCCCTTCTTTGGAAGCGGTGGTCTGGACCTGGTGGCCAAAGGCCGACTGGGGTGCCAGGTCAAGGCTCTGCCTCGGCCAGCTGCTTTTGCCCGGGCCTCATTTCTTCCTGGAAAGGCAAAACCACGGCCTCACCCCACGCCCGCACTTGTCGACTCCAGCCAGGTGGAGGAAAGGCTCTGTGGAATCCGAAGGGCCGAGACAGGCTTATGGCCAAGCAGTGAGTGAGGCCCCAGCAGGCCGCCGGCTTGGGGAGCCGCTGCCACACGGGCAGGCCCTTCCGGCGACGGGTCCCAGCATCATCTCTGGAGTCGGGAGGGCCTGGCCTTCCTAGTGCCCAGGCCACGGCTCTGAGGAGAAATCCGCGTTGGAGGGCACGCGTGAGGCCCTCGGCCTGAGGGCGCTGGTGCCACGCCGGGGGCGACTGGAAGGCTGGCTGGGCTCGCCTGCTTTGTCCAAAGGAGGCTGGCCAACCAGCCCAACCGGCCACCTGGGCCAGGCCCCTTTCAAGTGGACAAGATCCGGGGGAAAGGGCCCTGGGGCCTGCCGCCAAGTCCCCTGGGGCGTGTGCTGGGCCCCCTCAGAGGAGGGAGCCACCTGGCAACCTGCGTGCCAGACCTTAGATCTGGCGGCCTGCCACACCCGGCTCCCTGCCCTGCCCACGCCTGCCTCCATCCACTCCACGGAGGACGATGGTGTTGGCAGTGCGAGCGGAGATAGTCGTTAGAGACTTCACTTGGAGTTGTAGTCCAAGAGCATCACAGAGGAGCACTGAGCTTGGGCTCGGCCATTTATCCGCTTTGTAACCTGGCTGAGTTTTCTAGCCACTGTACCCAGTCTCTTCATCTAGCAAATGGTGCAAAGAACAACATTGACTACGTCGGGATGCTTTCAGGGTCATGTGA
Source organism: Diceros bicornis minor (assembly GCF_020826845.1). Taxonomy (NCBI): domain Eukaryota; kingdom Metazoa; phylum Chordata; class Mammalia; order Perissodactyla; family Rhinocerotidae; genus Diceros; species Diceros bicornis. Next base: position 1,709,356 of record NC_080779.1, read on the forward strand.
GTTAAGATATGTTCCAGCACAGAGTTTACATTCAGGGTGCAGTCCTTGGCTCAGTAGAAGTGTTCGCTGCTGTTCTTATGATTTTCATTATTTCACGTCCTTATCTTCCTCGTGAGTTCCCTGTCAAACCAACCACGATCCACGGTGTCAGCAGTTTGATTCCAGGTCCCTGCTTCAAGGCCTGCAGAGGGAACCTCGTGCTCATAACCTCCTGTTTTTCTCCCAGTCTCTGGAGGGATGCATTGACCTCTAGCTTGTCTGCACTGAGGCACGGAATGGGGTCCCACACCCAACCCCGCGTCTCCTCCTTTTCATATCTGATGCTTTGGGAAGACTGCTTACTGTTCACTCGGTGGACTATACTCCCTGACATGAGCAACGCACGGGAGAGAGGCGGTAGGAAACACTGATCCATGTAGGGCTCTGAGTTGACCATAACACAGAGTACAGTTGATCAAGGGCCGAGGTAGGGTTCCTTAAGGCAAAGATCTGCCGAGATGAGGGTGTTCTGATGTGACGCCGCCTGAAAATAAAGCAAACACATAAAAGCATATGTAGTGGTCAAAGGGAAAGCACGCCACTAAAAGAATTGATCCCATGAAATACACTATTCTATTTGTTTATGTATCAAATGACTGATAGGAAAGAGCCAGGCGTAGAGATAGTAGACTTGATCAATGTCATAGAGAATTCTTTTAACAGTTGTTCATGCCTTGTGTTTTACATCATTGATTAGGGGAGTATTTTCGTCTTTTCCTTTCCTAGTGTCTCCATCTTTCTCAACTTTTCCAGGAGACATATTTACATTATCCTCTAAAATGTTAGGGAAATTTTAAAAAAGTTATGACACATTGGAAGTTGTTGATTTTGTATATGGGAGGAGCACTAGATTGCAAGTGAATTAGTGATCATTAGAGTTTTAGTTTGGTAAAAGACGGTAGTTGGAGTTGATACCAGGATGTTTGTAACCCAGTTTTTACTTCATTATTTGGTGTAGTTTTCCAAATGCCAGAGCCGGTCATTTTTAATGTAATAACTTGTCTCATTTTAGAATATGTGTTCTTGGAGAGGGTGATGCAGGTAAGTGGAAAATAATTTAATGTAGTGACTTGTTTTTCTCCAATGGATCTCTTATAAACCCAACAGCCATATAGCATTCTTTTGTCCAAATGACCTGATGGCACTTTCTTAACTTTTCTTGCTGTGACTCTAGCAATCTAGGGTCACACCACCTTCTCTCTCCTAGTCATGCTTTCAGTTGTAAGAGTGATATTGTCAATAGTACAGTGAGCAATTGGCACACACTCTACTCTTTTCTTACATGTATATATATGTATATGTGTGTGTGTCTATATTTCTCAACTGCGAACTTTGGTAACATAATTGTTAAGGTGTGAACTATTTGCAGTGCACTTAACAACTGATGGCTACACATGATTGTGTAGTGACATCACGGTTAAAACCCTTCTTTGCAACATGTGGCCCCTTTCAGTTTTATTTTCAAGGAAAGGGTTCAATGACTTTTTTCTTTTGGAAGAAGAAAGACTTGCATTTCCATCTTAGAAAATCGAGAACTGGTTTCTTGCCTTTTTTCTTTTTTTGTCTTCAGCTCCTCGTCCTACTGGTTACTAATTCACATGTCCAGTCACTTCAGATTCATGGTGCTAACCCTTTGCCTTGTTCAAGGCTCTGACTTTAATTATTCCATAATCCCTTCTGTGAAGGAGGTTTCTCTCCACGCTCATCTAGCGAGGAAGGAACCGACCCTCCTTTATGTGAACTTGGAGACAGAGGCCAAGGTGAAGCCTCGGTGCCCCTCCACACCAGTGAGCTGCAGAAGGGCTGCAGAGTCCTGTGAATCTTTGGCTCCCCTCCTGGCTCCCTCCGGAGTTGGCATTGCCTGCACGGAGGAGCCCAGCTCCTTACAATCGAATTGGTGAAGTCTCCTGAAGCCGGCTGAAGGATAAGACTGGCCGGAAAGGACATCAGCAAGCAGTGTGCTCCAAAAGTGGGTGGCAGAAACACTCAGAAGAAGAAAACCTTTCCGTTTCTCTTGTTTTCTCTTTATCTTCTCTCCCTTCCTTTTCCTTTCCTTAGATGGTACAGAGCCTGTCCACCCCCCATGGTGGCTGTTTTTCTCCTCAGAGCCCCAGGACAGAGCTGTATCTCTTAGTTGTAGGTCAACCCATGGGGGTTCTTTGCCTGGAGTCCCACGGCAGTTTATTCACATCTCTTTCATTCAAATGATTTCAGTAGTGTAATTTATCTGTTTAGGCATATCTGTCTTCCTTGCAGACCCCCAACATTTCAAGACCTTTGGGCACATAGTAGATGCTTAAGTACTTGAGTGAATCCGTGAAGATCTTTTGTTGAATACGATCTAAATAAATACAATACCTACTCAGCACACGAATGCAGGCACTTGAGAGAGAGTTTGGTGTCTGCTGAAGCAGGCTGTGGACCAGCTTAGGGGCTCAGTGCCAAAGTGACCCAATAGATTTAGACAAAATGAACGAGATAATTAACTTCAATTTTGCAATTCATGGAGAACAGGAGCAGGATATCTAGGTGTGAATCGGGACTTGATCATTCTTGTTGCATCTTTGGAAAATCCAGTCCTTTTTCTTTCTATGGAAACGTGACTGGCCAAGAGAGTGAACGGAGGACTGGCTTTTAGAAAGGCAATTTTGTCACAGGAAGTCCTGGAGGAAAATATATGGAAGGAGAGCTGCTAGAAACATGGCAGAGACGTTTTGTGTAAAAACCCTAAAATGTGGGTTTACATGCTGTCTGAAAGAGTTGTAACCCAACTTTTCTCCACTACAGATTTGAGCAGCTTTTAAATATCTAGGTATACAAAAGGATTAGAAAGGAAAATAGATCCAACTGAAAGGAATTTCGGATGGAACAATGAAATGATGCTGAAGTGAGCCAGCGCACTGAAAAGAGTTTCAGAAAGACCTGCAGTCTCTAAAGGCAGTGGGCACTGTATCCATCAGGTTTCAAGTAGAAAGGGAAATGGGAACAATTGTCTGTCATCTCATGTCCAGGAGATGACAAGCAACAGTCTCTCAGAGAAGAAAAAGATTTCTTTCCAACCGGTCGAACCAGCCACCTGGGCCAGGCCCCTTTCAAGTGGACGAGTTCCAGAGGAGAGAGCCCCGGGGCCTGCCGCCAAGTTTCCTGGGGCGTGTGCTGGGCCCCCTCAGAGGACCAGGCAGCCTGGCAGCCTGTGTGCCAGAGCTGAGATCTGGCGGCCTCCCACACCCGGTTCCCTGTCCTGCCCCGCCCTCCCGAGGGAGGCCGATGGTCCTGGCAGTGGCGAGTGGGGTGGGGCTGGCTGTGAAGCTTTCCTGGGATGCCCCGGGAGAGGGCGCCGGGGGATGGGCTGCCCCTGGCCAGGTCTGAGGCACTGACCCAGCTCAGGGCTGTCGGGGGCGGAGAGAGAAGCCCCTCCGCCTCTTCCCTGAAGCTTCTTATGGCTGGCCAAATCCTTCACAAGACAGGTTCGCTGGAGAAAATAATACCCAGCTTCAGAACACGTGTACAGGGGAGAAACCCGCGAAACTGAGTCTCTCAACACAATGGCAGAGATTCTCCTCCTATCTCCAGCTGCAGACAAAGGAGGATGTTGGGGGTGCGGTTTGGGCATGTGAGACTGGAGAAGACAATTGTCATGGAGAGGGACATGTAGACGATTGGATTGTCTGAACCGGTTCCCCTGCAGTGGGGTCAGGCCCGGAAGGGACAGCACGGAGGTGACCATGAAGGGGCCTCTCCGTGGTGTGGCTGGCCCCGGGGGGGCCGCGCCTGGGGATGGGGATGGAGGGGGGGAAGTGGGATGGCCTGTGAGTTGGCAGCAGTGGTGGATGCAGATACTCAGAGGTCAGGGATCTCTCACTCTTTCCCTGCCTGTCTGTCTGTCTGTCTCTCACTCTCTCTCTCTCTCTCTCTCTCTTTCTCTCTCGGGGACCTGAGGAGAAGAGGTGGGCGAGCCCTGCCCGCCTCGCCTACCTGCCTTCCTCTCCCCTGGCCCCTTCTTTCTCCGGCTGCTTTGAGTGCCCTGTGGGCTTGGGTTCAACCCCTGAGGCCAAGGGCGCATGCGCCACCCGCCACCGCCAGGGCCTAGGGCGGGCCTCGGGGGTCCTCAGTGAAGGCCCCGCCCGCCCGCCAGGCCAGGCCAGTCCCAGCTGAAGAAGGAACGCCAACGCCCTGCTGGACTTGGCTTCAGCTGTTGTCTCCCTCCCATCCCCCACTTGCAATCAGCTGGCCGGCCGCTTCCCTTCTTTGGAAGCGGTGGTCTGGACCTGGTGGCCAAAGGCCGACTGGGGTGCCAGGTCAAGGCTCTGCCTCGGCCAGCTGCTTTTGCCCGGGCCTCATTTCCTCCTGGAAAGGCAAAACCACGGCCTCACCCCACGCCCGCACTTGTCGACTCCAGCCAGGTGGAGGAAAGGCTCTGTGGAATCCGAAGGGCCGAGACAGGCTTATGGCCAAGCAGTGAGTGAGGCCCCAGCAGGCCGCCGGCTTGGGGAGCCGCTGCCACACGGGCAGGCCCTTCCGGCGACGGGTCCCAGCATCATCTCTGGAGTCGGGAGGGCCTGGCCTTCCTAGTGCCCAGGCCACGGCTCTGAGGAGAAATCCGCGTTGGAGGGCACGCGTGAGGCCCTCGGCCTGAGGGCGCTGGTGCCACGCCGGGGGCGACTGGAAGGCTGGCTGGGCTCGCCTGCTTTGTCCAAAGGAGGCTGGCCAACCAGCCCAACCGGCCACCTGGGCCAGGCCCCTTTCAAGTGGACAAGATCCGGGGGAAAGGGCCCTGGGGCCTGCCGCCAAGTCCCCTGGGGCGTGTGCTGGGCCCCCTCAGAGGAGGGAGCCACCTGGCAACCTGTGTGCCAGACCTTAGATCTGGCGGCCTGCCACACCCGGCTCCCTGCCCTGCCCACGCCTGCCTCCATCCACTCCACGGAGGACGATGGTGTTGGCAGTGCGAGCGGAGATAATCGTTAGAGACTTCACTTGGAGTTGTAGTCCAAGAGCATCACAGAGGAGCACTGAGCTTGGGCTCGGCCATTTATCCGCTTTGTAACCTGGCTGAGTTTTCTAGCCACTGTACCCAGTCTCTTCATCTAGCAAATGGTGCAAAGAACAACATTGACTACGTCGGGATGCTTTCAGGGTCATGTGAGTTAAGATATGTTCCAGCACAGAGTTTACATTCAGGGTGCAGTCCTTGGCTCAGTAGAAGTGTTCGCTGCTGTTCTTATGATTTTCATTATTTCACGTCCTTATCTTCCTCGTGAGTTCCCTGTCAAACCAACCACGATCCACGGTGTCAGCAGTTTGATTCCAGGTCCCTGCTTCAAGGCCTGCAGAGGGAACCTCGTGCTCATAACCTCCTGTTTTTCTCCCAGTCTCTGGAGGGATGCATTGACCTCTAGCTTGTCTGCACTGAGGCACGGAATGGGGTCCCACACCCAACCCCGCGTCTCCTCCTTTTCATATCTGATGCTTTGGGAAGACTGCTTACTGTTCACTCGGTGGACTATACTCCCTGACATGAGCAACGCACGGGAGAGAGGCGGTAGGAAACACTGATCCATGTAGGGCTCTGAGTTGACCATAACACAGAGTACAGTTGATCAAGGGCCGAGGTAGGGTTCCTTAAGGCAAAGATCTGCCGAGATGAGGGTGTTCTGATGTGACGCCGCCTGAAAATAAAGCAAACACATAAAAGCATATGTAGTGGTCAAAGGGAAAGCACGCCACTAAAAGAATTGATCCCATGAAATACACTATTCTATTTGTTTATGTATCAAATGACTGATAGGAAAGAGCCAGGCGTAGAGATAGTAGACTTGATCAATGTCATAGAGAATTCTTTTAACAGTTGTTCATGCCTTGTGTTTTACATCATTGATTAGGGGAGTATTTTCGTCTTTTCCTTTCCTAGTGTCTCCATCTTTCTCAACTTTTCCAGGAGACATATTTACATTATCCTCTAAAATGTTAGGGAAATTTTAAAAAAGTTATGACACATTGGAAGTTGTTGATTTTGTATATGGGAGGAGCACTAGATTGCAAGTGAATTAGTGATCATTAGAGTTTTAGTTTGGTAAAAGACGGTAGTTGGAGTTGATACCAGGATGTTTGTAACCCAGTTTTTACTTCATTATTTGGTGTAGTTTTCCAAATGCCAGAGCCGGTCATTTTTAATGTAATAACTTGTCTCATTTTAGAATATGTGTTCTTGGAGAGGGTGATGCAGGTAAGTGGAAAATAATTTAATGTAGTGACTTGTTTTTCTCCAATGGATCTCTTATAAACCCAACAGCCATATAGCATTCTTTTGTCCAAATGACCTGATGGCACTTTCTTAACTTTTCTTGCTGTGACTCTAGCAATCTAGGGTCACACCACCTTCTCTCTCCTAGTCATGCTTTCAGTTGTAAGAGTGATATTGTCAATAGTACAGTGAGCAATTGGCACACACTCTACTCTTTTCTTACATGTATATATATGTATATGTGTGTGTGTCTATATTTCTCAACTGCGAACTTTGGTAACATAATTGTTAAGGTGTGAACTATTTGCAGTGCACTTAACAACTGATGGCTACACATGATTGTGTAGTGACATCACGGTTAAAACCCTTCTTTGCAACATGTGGCCCCTTTCAGTTTTATTTTCAAGGAAAGGGTTCAATGACTTTTTTCTTTTGGAAGAAGAAAGACTTGCATTTCCATCTTAGAAAATCGAGAACTGGTTTCTTGCCTTTTTTCTTTTTTTGTCTTCAGCTCCTCGTCCTACTGGTTACTAATTCACATGTCCAGTCACTTCAGATTCATGGTGCTTACCCTTTGCCTTGTTCAAGGCTCTGACTTTAATTATTCCATAATCCCTTCTGTGAAGGAGGTTTCTCTCCACGCTCATCTAGCGAGGAAGGAACCGACCCTCCTTTATGTGAACTTGGAGACAGAGGCCAAGGTGAAGCCTCGGTGCCCCTCCACACCAGTGAGCTGCAGAAGGGCTGCAGAGTCCTGTGAATCTTTGGCTCCCCTCCTGGCTCCCTCCGGAGTTGGCATTGCCTGCACGGAGGAGCCCAGCTCCTTACAATCGAATTGGTGAAGTCTCCTGAAGCCGGCTGAAGGATAAGACTGGCCGGAAAGGACATCAGCAAGCAGTGTGCTCCAAAAGTGGGTGGCAGAAACACTCAGAAGAAGAAAACCTTTCCGTTTCTCTTGTTTTCTCTTTATCTTCTCTCCCTTCCTTTTCCTTTCCTTAGATGGTACAGAGCCTGTCCACCCCCCATGGTGGCTGTTTTTCTCCTCAGAGCCCCAGGACAGAGCTGTATCTCTTAGTTGTAGGTCAACCCATGGGGGTTCTTTGCCTGGAGTCCCACGGCAGTTTATTCACATCTCTTTCATTCAAATGATTTCAGTAGTGTAATTTATCTGTTTAGGCATATCTGTCTTCCTTGCAGACCCCCAACATTTCAAGACCTTTGGGCACATAGTAGATGCTTAAGTACTTGAGTGAATCCGTGAAGATCTTTTGTTGAATACGATCTAAATAAATACAATACCTACTCAGCACACGAATGCAGGCACTTGAGAGAGAGTTTGGTGTCTGCTGAAGCAGGCTGTGGACCAGCTTAGGGGCTCAGTGCCAAAGTGACCCAATAGATTTAGACAAAATGAACGAGATAATTAACTTCAATTTTGCAATTCATGGAGAACAGGAGCAGGATATCTAGGTGTGAATCGGGACTTGATCATTCTTGTTGCATCTTTGGAAAATCCAGTCCTTTTTCTTTCTATGGAAACGTGACTGGCCAAGAGAGTGAACGGAGGACTGGCTTTTAGAAAGGCAATTTTGTCACAGGAAGTCCTGGAGGAAAATATATGGAAGGAGAGCTGCTAGAAACATGGCAGAGACGTTTTGTGTAGAAACCCTAAAATGTGGGTTTACATGCTGTCTGAAAGAGTTGTAACCCAACTTTTCTCCACTACAGATTTGAGCAGCTTTTAAATATCTAGGTATACAAAAGGATTAGAAAGGAAAATAGATCCAACTGAAAGGAATTTCGGATGGAACAATGAAATGATGCTGAAGTGAGCCAGCGCACTGAAAAGAGTTTCAGAAAGACCTGCAGTCTCTAAAGGCAGTGGGCACTGTATCCATCAGGTTTCAAGTAGAAAGGGAAATGGGAACAATTGTCTGTCATCTCATGTCCAGGAGATGACAAGCAACAGTCTCTCAGAGAAGAAAAAGATTTCTTTCCAACCGGTCGAACCAGCCACCTGGGCCAGGCCCCTTTCAAGTGGACGAGTTCCAGAGGAGAGAGCCCCGGGGCCTGCCGCCAAGTTTCCTGGGGCGTGTGCTGGGCCCCCTCAGAGGACCAGGCAGCCTGGCAGCCTGTGTGCCAGAGCTGAGATCTGGCGGCCTCCCACACCCGGTTCCCTGTCCTGCCCCGCCCTCCCGAGGGAGGCCGATGGTCCTGGCAGTGGCGAGTGGGGTGGGGCTGGCTGTGAAGCTTTCCTGGGATGCCCCGGGAGAGGGCGCCGGGGGATGGGCTGCCCCTGGCCAGGTCTGAGGCACTGACCCAGCTCAGGGCTGTCGGGGGCGGAGAGAGAAGCCCCTCCGCCTCTTCCCTGAAGCTTCTTATGGCTGGCCAAATCCTTCACAAGACAGGTTCGCTGGAGAAAATAATACCCAGCTTCAGAACACGTGTACAGGGGAGAAACCCGCGAAACTGAGTCTCTCAACACAATGGCAGAGATTCTCCTCCTATCTCCAGCTGCAGACAAAGGAGGATGTTGGGGGTGCGGTTTGGGCATGTGAGACTGGAGAAGACAATTGTCATGGAGAGGGACATGTAGACGATTGGATTGTCTGAACCGGTTCCCCTGCAGTGGGGTCAGGCCCGGAAGGGACAGCACGGAGGTGACCATGAAGGGGCCTCTCCGTGGTGTGGCTGGCCCCGGGGGGCCGCGCCTGGGGATGGGGATGGAGGGGGGGAAGTGGGATGGCCTGTGAGTTGGCAGCAGTGGTGGATGCAGATACTCAGAGGTCAGGGATCTCTCACTCTTTCCCTGCCTGTCTGTCTGTCTGTCTCTCACTCTCTCTCTCTCTCTCTCTCTCTTTCTCTCTCGGGGACCTGAGGAGAAGAGGTGGGCGAGCCCTGCCCGCCTCGCCTACCTGCCTTCCTCTCCCCTGGCCCCTTCTTTCTCCGGCTGCTTTGAGTGCCCTGTGGGCTTGGGTTCAACCCCTGAGGCCAAGGGCGCATGCGCCACCCGCCACCGCCAGGGCCTAGGGCGGGCCTCAGGGGTCCTCAGTGAAGGCCCCGCCCGCCCGCCAGGCCAGGCCAGTCCCAGCTGAAGAAGGAACGCCAACGCCCTGCTGGACTTGGCTTCAGCTGTTGTCTCCCTCCCATCCCCCACTTGCAATCAGCTGGCCGGCCGCTTCCCTTCTTTGGAAGCGGTGGTCTGGACCTGGTGGCCAAAGGCCGACTGGGGTGCCAGGTCAAGGCTCTGCCTCGGCCAGCTGCTTTTGCCCGGGCCTCATTTCCTCCTGGAAAGGCAAAACCACGGCCTCACCCCACGCCCGCACTTGTCGACTCCAGCCAGGTGGAGGAAAGGCTCTGTGGAATCCGAAGGGCCGAGACAGGCTTATGGCCAAGCAGTGAGTGAGGCCCCAGCAGGCCGCCGGCTTGGGGAGCCGCTGCCACACGGGCAGGCCCTTCCGGCGACGGGTCCCAGCATCATCTCTGGAGTCGGGAGGGCCTGGCCTTCCTAGTGCCCAGGCCACGGCTCTGAGGAGAAATCCGCGTTGGAGGGCACGCGTGAGGCCCTCGGCCTGAGGGCGCTGGTGCCACGCCGGGGGCGACTGGAAGGCTGGCTGGGCTCGCCTGCTTTGTCCAAAGGAGGCTGGCCAACCAGCCCAACCGGCCACCTGGGCCAGGCCCCTTTCAAGTGGACAAGATCCGGGGGAAAGGGCCCTGGGGCCTGCCGCCAAGTCCCCTGGGGCGTGTGCTGGGCCCCCTCAGAGGAGGGAGCCACCTGGCAACCTGTGTGCCAGACCTTAGATCTGGCGGCCTGCCACACCCGGCTCCCTGCCCTGCCCACGCCTGCCTCCATCCACTCCACGGAGGACGATGGTGTTGGCAGTGCGAGCGGAGATAGTCGTTAGAGACTTCACTTGGAGTTGTAGTCCAAGAGCATCACAGAGGAGCACTGAGCTTGGGCTCGGCCATTTATCCGCTTTGTAACCTGGCTGAGTTTTCTAGCCACTGTACCCAGTCTCTTCATCTAGCAAATGGCGCAAAGAACAACATTGACTACGTCGGGATGCTTTCAGGGTCATGTGAGTTAAGATATGTTCCAGCACAGAGTTTACATTCAGGGTGCAGTCCTTGGCTCAGTAGAAGTGTTCGCTGCTGTTCTTATGATTTTCATTATTTCACGTCCTTATCTTCCTCGTGAGTTCCCTGTCAAACCAACCACGATCCACGGTGTCAGCAGTTTGATTCCAGGTCCCTGCTTCAAGGCCTGCAGAGGGAACCTCGTGCTCATAACCTCCTGTTTTTCTCCCAGTCTCTGGAGGGATGCATTGACCTCTAGCTTGTCTGCACTGAGGCACGGAATGGGGTCCCACACCCAACCCCGCGTCTCCTCCTTTTCATATCTGATGCTTTGGGAAGACTGCTTACTGTTCACTCGGTGGACTATACTCCCTGACATGAGCAACGCACGGGAGAGAGGCGGTAGGAAACACTGATCCATGTAGGGCTCTGAGTTGACCATAACACAGAGTACAGTTGATCAAGGGCCGAGGTAGGGTTCCTTAAGGCAAAGATCTGCCGAGATGAGGGTGTTCTGATGTGACGCCGCCTGAAAATAAAGCAAACACATAAAAGCATATGTAGTGGTCAAAGGGAAAGCACGCCACTAAAAGAATTGATCCCATGAAATACACTATTCTATTTGTTTATGTATCAAATGACTGTTAGGAAAGAGCCAGGCATAGAGATAGTAGACTTGATCAATGTCATAGAGAATTCTTTTAACAGTTGTTCATGCCTTGTGTTTTACATCATTGATTAGGGGAGTATTTTCGTCTTTTCCTTTCCTAGTGTCTCCATCTTTCTCAACTTTTCCAGGAGACATATTTACATTATCCTCTAAAATGTTAGGGAAATTTTAAAAAAGTTATGACACATTGGAAGTTGTTGATTTTGTATATGGGAGGAGCACTAGATTGCAAGTGAATTAGTGATCATTAGAGTTTTAGTTTGGTAAAAGACGGTAGTTGGAGTTGATACCAGGATGTTTGTAACCCAGTTTTTACTTCATTATTTGGTGTAGTTTTCCAAATGCCAGAGCCGGTCATTTTTAATGTAATAACTTGTCTCATTTTAGAATATGTGTTCTTGGAGAGGGTGATGCAGGTAAGTGGAAAATAATTTAATGTAGTGACTTGTTTTTCTCCAATGGATCTCTTATAAACCCAACAGCCATATAGCATTCTTTTGTCCAAATGACCTGATGGCACTTTCTTAACTTTTCTTGCTGTGACTCTAGCAATCTAGGGTCACACCACCTTCTCTCTCCTAGTCATGCTTTCAGTTGTAAGAGTGATATTGTCAATAGTACAGTGAGCAATTGGCACACACTCTACTCTTTTCTTACATGTATATATATGTATATGTGTGTGTGTCTATATTTCTCAACTGCGAACTTTGGTAACATAATTGTTAAGGTGTGAACTATTTGCAGTGCACTTAACAACTGATGGCTACACATGATTGTGTAGTGACATCACGGTTAAAACCCTTCTTTGCAACATGTGGCCCCTTTCAGTTTTATTTTCAAGGAAAGGGTTCAATGACTTTTTTCTTTTGGAAGAAGAAAGACTTGCATTTCCATCTTAGAAAATCGAGAACTGGTTTCTTGCCTTTTTTCTTTTTTTGTCTTCAGCTCCTCGTCCTACTGGTTACTAATTCACATGTCCAGTCACTTCAGATTCATGGTGCTTACCCTTTGCCTTGTTCAAGGCTCTGACTTTAATTATTCCATAATCCCTTCTGTGAAGGAGGTTTCTCTCCACGCTCATCTAGCGAGGAAGGAACCGACCCTCCTTTATGTGAACTTGGAGACAGAGGCCAAGGTGAAGCCTCGGTGCCCCTCCACACCAGTGAGCTGCAGAAGGGCTGCAGAGTCCTGTGAATCTTTGGCTCCCCTCCTGGCTCCCTCCGGAGTTGGCATTGCCTGCACGGAGGAGCCCAGCTCCTTACAATCGAATTGGTGAAGTCTCCTGAAGCCGGCTGAAGGATAAGACTGGCCGGAAAGGACATCAGCAAGCAGTGTGCTCCAAAAGTGGGTGGCAGAAACACTCAGAAGAAGAAAACCTTTCCGTTTCTCTTGTTTTCTCTTTATCTTCTCTCCCTTCCTTTTCCTTTCCTTAGATGGTACAGAGCCTGTCCACCCCCCATGGTGGCTGTTTTTCTCCTCAGAGCCCCAGGACAGAGCTGTATCTCTTAGTTGTAGGTCAACCCATGGGGGTTCTTTGCCTGGAGTCCCACGGCAGTTTATTCACATCTCTTTCATTCAAATGATTTCAGTAGTGTAATTTATCTGTTTAGGCATATCTGTCTTCCTTGCAGACCCCCAACATTTCAAGACCTTTGGGCACATAGTAGATGCTTAAGTACTTGAGTGAATCCGTGAAGATCTTTTGTTGAATACGATCTAAATAAATACAATACCTACTCAGCACACGAATGCAGGCACTTGAGAGAGAGTTTGGTGTCTGCTGAAGCAGGCTGTGGACCAGCTTAGGGGCTCAGTGCCAAAGTGACCCAATAGATTTAGACAAAATGAACGAGATAATTAACTTCAATTTTGCAATTCATGGAGAACAGGAGCAGGATATCTAGGTGTGAATCGGGACTTGATCATTCTTGTTGCATCTTTGGAAAATCCAGTCCTTTTTCTTTCTATGGAAACGTGACTGGCCAAGAGAGTGAACGGAGGACTGGCTTTTAGAAAGGCAATTTTGTCACAGGAAGTCCTGGAGGAAAATATATGGAAGGAGAGCTGCTAGAAACATGGCAGAGACGTTTTGTGTAGAAACCCTAAAATGTGGGTTTACATGCTGTCTGAAAGAGTTGTAACCCAACTTTTCTCCACTACAGATTTGAGCAGCTTTTAAATATCTAGGTATACAAAAGGATTAGAAAGGAAAATAGATCCAACTGAAAGGAATTTCGGATGGAACAATGAAATGATGCTGAAGTGAGCCAGCGCACTGAAAAGAGTTTCAGAAAGACCTGCAGTCTCTAAAGGCAGTGGGCACTGTATCCATCAGGTTTCAAGTAGAAAGGGAAATGGGAACAATTGTCTGTCATCTCATGTCCAGGAGATGACAAGCAACAGTCTCTCAGAGAAGAAAAAGATTTCTTTCCAACCGGTCGAACCAGCCACCTGGGCCAGGCCCCTTTCAAGTGGACGAGTTCCAGAGGAGAGAGCCCCGGGGCCTGCCGCCAAGTTTCCTGGGGCGTGTGCTGGGCCCCCTCAGAGGACCAGGCAGCCTGGCAGCCTGTGTGCCAGAGCTGAGATCTGGCGGCCTCCCACACCCGGTTCCCTGTCCTGCCCCGCCCTCCCGAGGGAGGCCGATGGTCCTGGCAGTGGCGAGTGGGGTGGGGCTGGCTGTGAAGCTTTCCTGGGATGCCCCGGGAGAGGGCGCCGGGGGATGGGCTGCCCCTGGCCAGGTCTGAGGCACTGACCCAGCTCAGGGCTGTCGGGGGCGGAGAGAGAAGCCCCTCCGCCTCTTCCCTGAAGCTTCTTATGGCTGGCCAAATCCTTCACAAGACAGGTTCGCTGGAGAAAATAATACCCAGCTTCAGAACACGTGTACAGGGGAGAAACCCGCGAAACTGAGTCTCTCAACACAATGGCAGAGATTCTCCTCCTATCTCCAGCTGCAGACAAAGGAGGATGTTGGGGGTGCGGTTTGGGCATGTGAGACTGGAGAAGACAATTGTCATGGAGAGGGACATGTAGACGATTGGATTGTCTGAACCGGTTCCCCTGCAGTGGGGTCAGGCCCGGAAGGGACAGCACGGAGGTGACCATGAAGGGGCCTCTCCGTGGTGTGGCTGGCCCCGGGGGGCCGCGCCTGGGGATGGGGATGGAGGGGGGGAAGTGGGATGGCCTGTGAGTTGGCAGCAGTGGTGGATGCAGATACTCAGAGGTCAGGGATCTCTCACTCTTTCCCTGCCTGTCTGTCTGTCTGTCTCTCACTCTCTCTCTCTCTCTCTCTCTCTTTCTCTCTCGGGGACCTGAGGAGAAGAGGTGGGCGAGCCCTGCCCGCCTCGCCTACCTGCCTTCCTCTCCCCTGGCCCCTTCTTTCTCCGGCTGCTTTGAGTGCCCTGTGGGCTTGGGTTCAACCCCTGAGGCCAAGGGCGCATGCGCCACCCGCCACCGCCAGGGCCTAGGGCGGGCCTCAGGGGTCCTCAGTGAAGGCCCCGCCCGCCCGCCAGGCCAGGCCAGTCCCAGCTGAAGAAGGAACGCCAACGCCCTGCTGGACTTGGCTTCAGCTGTTGTCTCCCTCCCATCCCCCACTTGCAATCAGCTGGCCGGCCGCTTCCCTTCTTTGGAAGCGGTGGTCTGGACCTGGTGGCCAAAGGCCGACTGGGGTGCCAGGTCAAGGCTCTGCCTCGGCCAGCTGCTTTTGCCCGGGCCTCATTTCCTCCTGGAAAGGCAAAACCACGGCCTCACCCCACGCCCGCACTTGTCGACTCCAGCCAGGTGGAGGAAAGGCTCTGTGGAATCCGAAGGGCCGAGACAGGCTTATGGCCAAGCAGTGAGTGAGGCCCCAGCAGGCCGCCGGCTTGGGGAGCCGCTGCCACACGGGCAGGCCCTTCCGGCGACGGGTCCCAGCATCATCTCTGGAGTCGGGAGGGCCTGGCCTTCCTAGTGCCCAGGCCACGGCTCTGAGGAGAAATCCGCGTTGGAGGGCACGCGTGAGGCCCTCGGCCTGAGGGCGCTGGTGCCACGCCGGGGGCGACTGGAAGGCTGGCTGGGCTCGCCTGCTTTGTCCAAAGGAGGCTGGCCAACCAGCCCAACCGGCCACCTGGGCCAGGCCCCTTTCAAGTGGACAAGATCCGGGGGAAAGGGCCCTGGGGCCTGCCGCCAAGTCCCCTGGGGCGTGTGCTGGGCCCCCTCAGAGGAGGGAGCCACCTGGCAACCTGTGTGCCAGACCTTAGATCTGGCGGCCTGCCACACCCGGCTCCCTGCCCTGCCCACGCCTGCCTCCATCCACTCCACGGAGGACGATGGTGTTGGCAGTGCGAGCGGAGATAGTCGTTAGAGACTTCACTTGGAGTTGTAGTCCAAGAGCATCACAGAGGAGCACTGAGCTTGGGCTCGGCCATTTATCCGCTTTGTAACCTGGCTGAGTTTTCTAGCCACTGTACCCAGTCTCTTCATCTAGCAAATGGTGCAAAGAACAACATTGACTACGTCGGGATGCTTTCAGGGTCATGTGAGTTAAGATATGTTCCAGCACAGAGTTTACATTCAGGGTGCAGTCCTTGGCTCAGTAGAAGTGTTCGCTGCTGTTCTTATGATTTTCATTATTTCACGTCCTTATCTTCCTCGTGAGTTCCCTGTCAAACCAACCACGATCCACGGTGTCAGCAGTTTGATTCCAGGTCCCTGCTTCAAGGCCTGCAGAGGGAACCTCGTGCTCATAACCTCCTGTTTTTCTCCCAGTCTCTGGAGGGATGCATTGACCTCTAGCTTGTCTGCACTGAGGCACGGAATGGGGTCCCACACCCAACCCCGCGTCTCCTCCTTTTCATATCTGATGCTTTGGGAAGACTGCTTACTGTTCACTCGGTGGACTATACTCCCTGACATGAGCAACGCACGGGAGAGAGGCGGTAGGAAACACTGATCCATGTAGGGCTCTGAGTTGACCATAACACAGAGTACAGTTGATCAAGGGCCGAGGTAGGGTTCCTTAAGGCAAAGATCTGCCGAGATGAGGGTGTTCTGATGTGACGCCGCCTGAAAATAAAGCAAACACATAAAAGCATATGTAGTGGTCAAAGGGAAAGCACGCCACTAAAAGAATTGATCCCATGAAATACACTATTCTATTTGTTTATGTATCAAATGACTGATAGGAAAGAGCCAGGCGTAGAGATAGTAGACTTGATCAATGTCATAGAGAATTCTTTTAACAGTTGTTCATGCCTTGTGTTTTACATCATTGATTAGGGGAGTATTTTCGTCTTTTCCTTTCCTAGTGTCTCCATCTTTCTCAACTTTTCCAGGAGACATATTTACATTATCCTCTAAAATGTTAGGGAAATTTTAAAAAAGTTATGACACATTGGAAGTTGTTGATTTTGTATATGGGAGGAGCACTAGATTGCAAGTGAATTAGTGATCATTAGAGTTTTAGTTTGGTAAAAGACGGTAGTTGGAGTTGATACCAGGATGTTTGTAACCCAGTTTTTACTTCATTATTTGGTGTAGTTTTCCAAATGCCAGAGCCGGTCATTTTTAATGTAATAACTTGTCTCATTTTAGAATATGTGTTCTTGGAGAGGGTGATGCAGGTAAGTGGAAAATAATTTAATGTAGTGACTTGTTTTTCTCCAATGGATCTCTTATAAACCCAACAGCCATATAGCATTCTTTTGTCCAAATGACCTGATGGCACTTTCTTAACTTTTCTTGCTGTGACTCTAGCAATCTAGGGTCACACCACCTTCTCTCTCCTAGTCATGCTTTCAGTTGTAAGAGTGATATTGTCAATAGTACAGTGAGCAATTGGCACACACTCTACTCTTTTCTTACATGTATATATATGTATATGTGTGTGTGTCTATATTTCTCAACTGCGAACTTTGGTAACATAATTGTTAAGGTGTGAACTATTTGCAGTGCACTTAACAACTGATGGCTACACATGATTGTGTAGTGACATCACGGTTAAAACCCTTCTTTGCAACATGTGGCCCCTTTCAGTTTTATTTTCAAGGAAAGGGTTCAATGACTTTTTTCTTTTGGAAGAAGAAAGACTTGCATTTCCATCTTAGAAAATCGAGAACTGGTTTCTTGCCTTTTTTCTTTTTTTGTCTTCAGCTCCTCGTCCTACTGGTTACTAATTCACATGTCCAGTCACTTCAGATTCATGGTGCTTACCCTTTGCCTTGTTCAAGGCTCTGACTTTAATTATTCCATAATCCCTTCTGTGAAGGAGGTTTCTCTCCACGCTCATCTAGCGAGGAAGGAACCGACCCTCCTTTATGTGAACTTGGAGACAGAGGCCAAGGTGAAGCCTCGGTGCCCCTCCACACCAGTGAGCTGCAGAAGGGCTGCAGAGTCCTGTGAATCTTTGGCTCCCCTCCTGGCTCCCTCCGGAGTTGGCATTGCCTGCACGGAGGAGCCCAGCTCCTTACAATCGAATTGGTGAAGTCTCCTGAAGCCGGCTGAAGGATAAGACTGGCCGGAAAGGACATCAGCAAGCAGTGTGCTCCAAAAGTGGGTGGCAGAAACACTCAGAAGAAGAAAACCTTTCCGTTTCTCTTGTTTTCTCTTTATCTTCTCTCCCTTCCTTTTCCTTTCCTTAGATGGTACAGAGCCTGTCCACCCCCCATGGTGGCTGTTTTTCTCCTCAGAGCCCCAGGACAGAGCTGTATCTCTTAGTTGTAGGTCAACCCATGGGGGTTCTTTGCCTGGAGTCCCACGGCAGTTTATTCACATCTCTTTCATTCAAATGATTTCAGTAGTGTAATTTATCTGTTTAGGCATATCTGTCTTCCTTGCAGACCCCCAACATTTCAAGACCTTTGGGCACATAGTAGATGCTTAAGTACTTGAGTGAATCCGTGAAGATCTTTTGTTGAATACGATCTAAATAAATACAATACCTACTCAGCACACGAATGCAGGCACTTGAGAGAGAGTTTGGTGTCTGCTGAAGCAGGCTGTGGACCAGCTTAGGGGCTCAGTGCCAAAGTGACCCAATAGATTTAGACAAAATGAACGAGATAATTAACTTCAATTTTGCAATTCATGGAGAACAGGAGCAGGATATCTAGGTGTGAATCGGGACTTGATCATTCTTGTTGCATCTTTGGAAAATCCAGTCCTTTTTCTTTCTATGGAAACGTGACTGGCCAAGAGAGTGAACGGAGGACTGGCTTTTAGAAAGGCAATTTTGTCACAGGAAGTCCTGGAGGAAAATATATGGAAGGAGAGCTGCTAGAAACATGGCAGAGACGTTTTGTGTAGAAACCCTAAAATGTGGGTTTACATGCTGTCTGAAAGAGTTGTAACCCAACTTTTCTCCACTACAGATTTGAGCAGCTTTTAAATATCTAGGTATACAAAAGGATTAGAAAGGAAAATAGATCCAACTGAAAGGAATTTCGGATGGAACAATGAAATGATGCTGAAGTGAGCCAGCGCACTGAAAAGAGTTTCAGAAAGACCTGCAGTCTCTAAAGGCAGTGGGCACTGTATCCATCAGGTTTCAAGTAGAAAGGGAAATGGGAACAATTGTCTGTCATCTCATGTCCAGGAGATGACAAGCAACAGTCTCTCAGAGAAGAAAAAGATTTCTTTCCAACCGGTCGAACCAGCCACCTGGGCCAGGCCCCTTTCAAGTGGACGAGTTCCAGAGGAGAGAGCCCCGGGGCCTGCCGCCAAGTTTCCTGGGGCGTGTGCTGGGCCCCCTCAGAGGACCAGGCAGCCTGGCAGCCTGTGTGCCAGAGCTGAGATCTGGCGGCCTCCCACACCCGGTTCCCTGTCCTGCCCCGCCCTCCCGAGGGAGGCCGATGGTCCTGGCAGTGGCGAGTGGGGTGGGGCTGGCTGTGAAGCTTTCCTGGGATGCCCCGGGAGAGGGCGCCGGGGGATGGGCTGCCCCTGGCCAGGTCTGAGGCACTGACCCAGCTCAGGGCTGTCGGGGGCGGAGAGAGAAGCCCCTCCGCCTCTTCCCTGAAGCTTCTTATGGCTGGCCAAATCCTTCACAAGACAGGTTCGCTGGAGAAAATAATACCCAGCTTCAGAACACGTGTACAGGGGAGAAACCCGCGAAACTGAGTCTCTCAACACAATGGCAGAGATTCTCCTCCTATCTCCAGCTGCAGACAAAGGAGGATGTTGGGGGTGCGGTTTGGGCATGTGAGACTGGAGAAGACAATTGTCATGGAGAGGGACATGTAGACGATTGGATTGTCTGAACCGGTTCCCCTGCAGTGGGGTCAGGCCCGGAAGGGACAGCACGGAGGTGACCATGAAGGGGCCTCTCCGTGGTGTGGCTGGCCCCGGGGGGGCCGCGCCTGGGGATGGGGATGGAGGGGGGGAAGTGGGATGGCCTGTGAGTTGGCAGCAGTGGTGGATGCAGATACTCAGAGGTCAGGGATCTCTCACTCTTTCCCTGCCTGTCTGTCTGTCTGTCTCTCACTCTCTCTCTCTCTCTCTCTCTCTTTCTCTCTCGGGGACCTGAGGAGAAGAGGTGGGCGAGCCCTGCCCGCCTCGCCTACCTGCCTTCCTCTCCCCTGGCCCCTTCTTTCTCCGGCTGCTTTGAGTGCCCTGTGGGCTTGGGTTCAACCCCTGAGGCCAAGGGCGCATGCGCCACCCGCCACCGCCAGGGCCTAGGGCGGGCCTCGGGGGTCCTCAGTGAAGGCCCCGCCCGCCCGCCAGGCCAGGCCAGTCCCAGCTGAAGAAGGAACGCCAACGCCCTGCTGGACTTGGCTTCAGCTGTTGTCTCCCTCCCATCCCCCACTTGCAATCAGCTGGCCGGCCGCTTCCCTTCTTTGGAAGCGGTGGTCTGGACCTGGTGGCCAAAGGCCGACTGGGGTGCCAGGTCAAGGCTCTGCCTCGGCCAGCTGCTTTTGCCCGGGCCTCATTTCCTCCTGGAAAGGCAAAACCACGGCCTCACCCCACGCCCGCACTTGTCGACTCCAGCCAGGTGGAGGAAAGGCTCTGTGGAATCCGAAGGGCCGAGACAGGCTTATGGCCAAGCAGTGAGTGAGGCCCCAGCAGGCCGCCGGCTTGGGGAGCCGCTGCCACACGGGCAGGCCCTTCCGGCGACGGGTCCCAGCATCATCTCTGGAGTCGGGAGGGCCTGGCCTTCCTAGTGCCCAGGCCACGGCTCTGAGGAGAAATCCGCGTTGGAGGGCACGCGTGAGGCCCTCGGCCTGAGGGCGCTGGTGCCACGCCGGGGGCGACTGGAAGGCTGGCTGGGCTCGCCTGCTTTGTCCAAAGGAGGCTGGCCAACCAGCCCAACCGGCCACCTGGGCCAGGCCCCTTTCAAGTGGACAAGATCCGGGGGAAAGGGCCCTGGGGCCTGCCGCCAAGTCCCCTGGGGCGTGTGCTGGGCCCCCTCAGAGGAGGGAGCCACCTGGCAACCTGTGTGCCAGACCTTAGATCTGGCGGCCTGCCACACCCGGCTCCCTGCCCTGCCCACGCCTGCCTCCATCCACTCCACGGAGGACGATGGTGTTGGCAGTGCGAGCGGAGATAGTCGTTAGAGACTTCACTTGGAGTTGTAGTCCAAGAGCATCACAGAGGAGCACTGAGCTTGGGCTCGGCCATTTATCCGCTTTGTAACCTGGCTGAGTTTTCTAGCCACTGTACCCAGTCTCTTCATCTAGCAAATGGTGCAAAGAACAACATTGACTACGTCGGGATGCTTTCAGGGTCATGTGAGTTAAGATATGTTCCAGCACAGAGTTTACATTCAGGGTGCAGTCCTTGGCTCAGTAGAAGTGTTCGCTGCTGTTCTTATGATTTTCATTATTTCACGTCCTTATCTTCCTCGTGAGTTCCCTGTCAAACCAACCACGATCCACGGTGTCAGCAGTTTGATTCCAGGTCCCTGCTTCAAGGCCTGCAGAGGGAACCTCGTGCTCATAACCTCCTGTTTTTCTCCCAGTCTCTGGAGGGATGCATTGACCTCTAGCTTGTCTGCACTGAGGCACGGAATGGGGTCCCACACCCAACCCCGCGTCTCCTCCTTTTCATATCTGATGCTTTGGGAAGACTGCTTACTGTTCACTCGGTGGACTATACTCCCTGACATGAGCAACGCACGGGAGAGAGGCGGTAGGAAACACTGATCCATGTAGGGCTCTGAGTTGACCATAACACAGAGTACAGTTGATCAAGGGCCGAGGTAGGGTTCCTTAAGGCAAAGATCTGCCGAGATGAGGGTGTTCTGATGTGACGCCGCCTGAAAATAAAGCAAACACATAAAAGCATATGTAGTGGTCAAAGGGAAAGCACGCCACTAAAAGAATTGATCCCATGAAATACACTATTCTATTTGTTTATGTATCAAATGACTGATAGGAAAGAGCCAGGCGTAGAGATAGTAGACTTGATCAATGTCATAGAGAATTCTTTTAACAGTTGTTCATGCCTTGTGTTTTACATCATTGATTAGGGGAGTATTTTCGTCTTTTCCTTTCCTAGTGTCTCCATCTTTCTCAACTTTTCCAGGAGACATATTTACATTATCCTCTAAAATGTTAGGGAAATTTTAAAAAAGTTATGACACATTGGAAGTTGTTGATTTTGTATATGGGAGGAGCACTAGATTGCAAGTGAATTAGTGATCATTAGAGTTTTAGTTTGGTAAAAGACGGTAGTTGGAGTTGATACCAGGATGTTTGTAACCCAGTTTTTACTTCATTATTTGGTGTAGTTTTCCAAATGCCAGAGCCGGTCATTTTTAATGTAATAACTTGTCTCATTTTAGAATATGTGTTCTTGGAGAGGGTGATGCAGGTAAGTGGAAAATAATTTAATGTAGTGACTTGTTTTTCTCCAATGGATCTCTTATAAACCCAACAGCCATATAGCATTCTTTTGTCCAAATGACCTGATGGCACTTTCTTAACTTTTCTTGCTGTGACTCTAGCAATCTAGGGTCACACCACCTTCTCTCTCCTAGTCATGCTTTCAGTTGTAAGAGTGATATTGTCAATAGTACAGTGAGCAATTGGCACACACTCTACTCTTTTCTTACATGTATATATATGTATATGTGTGTGTGTCTATATTTCTCAACTGCGAACTTTGGTAACATAATTGTTAAGGTGTGAACTATTTGCAGTGCACTTAACAACTGATGGCTACACATGATTGTGTAGTGACATCACGGTTAAAACCCTTCTTTGCAACATGTGGCCCCTTTCAGTTTTATTTTCAAGGAAAGGGTTCAATGACTTTTTTCTTTTGGAAGAAGAAAGACTTGCATTTCCATCTTAGAAAATCGAGAACTGGTTTCTTGCCTTTTTTCTTTTTTTGTCTTCAGCTCCTCGTCCTACTGGTTACTAATTCACATGTCCAGTCACTTCAGATTCATGGTGCTTACCCTTTGCCTTGTTCAAGGCTCTGACTTTAATTATTCCATAATCCCTTCTGTGAAGGAGGTTTCTCTCCACGCTCATCTAGCGAGGAAGGAACCGACCCTCCTTTATGTGAACTTGGAGACAGAGGCCAAGGTGAAGCCTCGGTGCCCCTCCACACCAGTGAGCTGCAGAAGGGCTGCAGAGTCCTGTGAATCTTTGGCTCCCCTCCTGGCTCCCTCCGGAGTTGGCATTGCCTGCACGGAGGAGCCCAGCTCCTTACAATCGAATTGGTGAAGTCTCCTGAAGCCGGCTGAAGGATAAGACTGGCCGGAAAGGACATCAGCAAGCAGTGTGCTCCAAAAGTGGGTGGCAGAAACACTCAGAAGAAGAAAACCTTTCCGTTTCTCTTGTTTTCTCTTTATCTTCTCTCCCTTCCTTTTCCTTTCCTTAGATGGTACAGAGCCTGTCCACCCCCCATGGTGGCTGTTTTTCTCCTCAGAGCCCCAGGACAGAGCTGTATCTCTTAGTTGTAGGTCAACCCATGGGGGTTCTTTGCCTGGAGTCCCACGGCAGTTTATTCACATCTCTTTCATTCAAATGATTTCAGTAGTGTAATTTATCTGTTTAGGCATATCTGTCTTCCTTGCAGACCCCCAACATTTCAAGACCTTTGGGCACATAGTAGATGCTTAAGTACTTGAGTGAATCCGTGAAGATCTTTTGTTGAATACGATCTAAATAAATACAATACCTACTCAGCACACGAATGCAGGCACTTGAGAGAGAGTTTGGTGTCTGCTGAAGCAGGCTGTGGACCAGCTTAGGGGCTCAGTGCCAAAGTGACCCAATAGATTTAGACAAAATGAACGAGATAATTAACTTCAATTTTGCAATTCATGGAGAACAGGAGCAGGATATCTAGGTGTGAATCGGGACTTGATCATTCTTGTTGCATCTTTGGAAAATCCAGTCCTTTTTCTTTCTATGGAAACGTGACTGGCCAAGAGAGTGAACGGAGGACTGGCTTTTAGAAAGGCAATTTTGTCACAGGAAGTCCTGGAGGAAAATATATGGAAGGAGAGCTGCTAGAAACATGGCAGAGACGTTTTGTGTAGAAACCCTAAAATGTGGGTTTACATGCTGTCTGAAAGAGTTGTAACCCAACTTTTCTCCACTACAGATTTGAGCAGCTTTTAAATATCTAGGTATACAAAAGGATTAGAAAGGAAAATAGATCCAACTGAAAGGAATTTCGGATGGAACAATGAAATGATGCTGAAGTGAGCCAGCGCACTGAAAAGAGTTTCAGAAAGACCTGCAGTCTCTAAAGGCAGTGGGCACTGTATCCATCAGGTTTCAAGTAGAAAGGGAAATGGGAACAATTGTCTGTCATCTCATGTCCAGGAGATGACAAGCAACAGTCTCTCAGAGAAGAAAAAGATTTCTTTCCAACCGGTCGAACCAGCCACCTGGGCCAGGCCCCTTTCAAGTGGACGAGTTCCAGAGGAGAGAGCCCCGGGGCCTGCCGCCAAGTTTCCTGGGGCGTGTGCTGGGCCCCCTCAGAGGACCAGGCAGCCTGGCAGCCTGTGTGCCAGAGCTGAGATCTGGCGGCCTCCCACACCCGGTTCCCTGTCCTGCCCCGCCCTCCCGAGGGAGGCCGATGGTCCTGGCAGTGGCGAGTGGGGTGGGGCTGGCTGTGAAGCTTTCCTGGGATGCCCCGGGAGAGGGCGCCGGGGGATGGGCTGCCCCTGGCCAGGTCTGAGGCACTGACCCAGCTCAGGGCTGTCGGGGGCGGAGAGAGAAGCCCCTCCGCCTCTTCCCTGAAGCTTCTTATGGCTGGCCAAATCCTTCACAAGACAGGTTCGCTGGAGAAAATAATACCCAGCTTCAGAACACGTGTACAGGGGAGAAACCCGCGAAACTGAGTCTCTCAACACAATGGCAGAGATTCTCCTCCTATCTCCAGCTGCAGACAAAGGAGGATGTTGGGGGTGCGGTTTGGGCATGTGAGACTGGAGAAGACAATTGTCATGGAGAGGGACATGTAGACGATTGGATTGTCTGAACCGGTTCCCCTGCAGTGGGGTCAGGCCCGGAAGGGACAGCACGGAGGTGACCATGAAGGGGCCTCTCCGTGGTGTGGCTGGCCCCGGGGGGGCCGCGCCTGGGGATGGGGATGGAGGGGGGGAAGTGGGATGGCCTGTGAGTTGGCAGCAGTGGTGGATGCAGATACTCAGAGGTCAGGGATCTCTCACTCTTTCCCTGCCTGTCTGTCTGTCTGTCTCTCACTCTCTCTCTCTCTCTCTCTCTCTTTCTCTCTCGGGGACCTGAGGAGAAGAGGTGGGCGAGCCCTGCCCGCCTCGCCTACCTGCCTTCCTCTCCCCTGGCCCCTTCTTTCTCCGGCTGCTTTGAGTGCCCTGTGGGCTTGGGTTCAACCCCTGAGGCCAAGGGCGCATGCGCCACCCGCCACCGCCAGGGCCTAGGGCGGGCCTCGGGGGTCCTCAGTGAAGGCCCCGCCCGCCCGCCAGGCCAGGCCAGTCCCAGCTGAAGAAGGAACGCCAACGCCCTGCTGGACTTGGCTTCAGCTGTTGTCTCCCTCCCATCCCCCACTTGCAATCAGCTGGCCGGCCGCTTCCCTTCTTTGGAAGCGGTGGTCTGGACCTGGTGGCCAAAGGCCGACTGGGGTGCCAGGTCAAGGCTCTGCCTCGGCCAGCTGCTTTTGCCCGGGCCTCATTTCCTCCTGGAAAGGCAAAACCACGGCCTCACCCCACGCCCGCACTTGTCGACTCCAGCCAGGTGGAGGAAAGGCTCTGTGGAATCCGAAGGGCCGAGACAGGCTTATGGCCAAGCAGTGAGTGAGGCCCCAGCAGGCCGCCGGCTTGGGGAGCCGCTGCCACACGGGCAGGCCCTTCCGGCGACGGGTCCCAGCATCATCTCTGGAGTCGGGAGGGCCTGGCCTTCCTAGTGCCCAGGCCACGGCTCTGAGGAGAAATCCGCGTTGGGGGGCACGCGTGAGGCCCTCGGCCTGAGGGCGCTGGTGCCACGCCGGGGGCGACTGGAAGGCTGGCTGGGCTCGCCTGCTTTGTCCAAAGGAGGCTGGCCAACCAGCCCAACCGGCCACCTGGGCCAGGCCCCTTTCAAGTGGACAAGATCCGGGGGAAAGGGCCCTGGGGCCTGCCGCCAAGTCCCCTGGGGCGTGTGCTGGGCCCCCTCAGAGGAGGGAGCCACCTGGCAACCTGTGTGCCAGACCTTAGATCTGGCGGCCTGCCACACCCGGCTCCCTGCCCTGCCCACGCCTGCCTCCATCCACTCCACGGAGGACGATGGTGTTGGCAGTGCGAGCGGAGATAGTCGTTAGAGACTTCACTTGGAGTTGTAGTCCAAGAGCATCACAGAGGAGCACTGAGCTTGGGCTCGGCCATTTATCCGCTTTGTAACCTGGCTGAGTTTTCTAGCCACTGTACCCAGTCTCTTCATCTAGCAAATGGTGCAAAGAACAACATTGACTACGTCGGGATGCTTTCAGGGTCATGTGAGTTAAGATATGTTCCAGCACAGAGTTTACATTCAGGGTGCAGTCCTTGGCTCAGTAGAAGTGTTCGCTGCTGTTCTTATGATTTTCATTATTTCACGTCCTTATCTTCCTCGTGAGTTCCCTGTCAAACCAACCACGATCCACGGTGTCAGCAGTTTGATTCCAGGTCCCTGCTTCAAGGCCTGCAGAGGGAACCTCGTGCTCATAACCTCCTGTTTTTCTCCCAGTCTCTGGAGGGATGCATTGACCTCTAGCTTGTCTGCACTGAGGCACGGAATGGGGTCCCACACCCAACCCCGCGTCTCCTCCTTTTCATATCTGATGCTTTGGGAAGACTGCTTACTGTTCACTCGGTGGACTATACTCCCTGACATGAGCAACGCACGGGAGAGAGGCGGTAGGAAACACTGATCCATGTAGGGCTCTGAGTTGACCATAACACAGAGTACAGTTGATCAAGGGCCGAGGTAGGGTTCCTTAAGGCAAAGATCTGCCGAGATGAGGGTGTTCTGATGTGACGCCGCCTGAAAATAAAGCAAACACATAAAAGCATATGTAGTGGTCAAAGGGAAAGCACGCCACTAAAAGAATTGATCCCATGAAATACACTATTCTATTTGTTTATGTATCAAATGACTGATAGGAAAGAGCCAGGCGTAGAGATAGTAGACTTGATCAATGTCATAGAGAATTCTTTTAACAGTTGTTCATGCCTTGTGTTTTACATCATTGATTAGGGGAGTATTTTCGTCTTTTCCTTTCCTAGTGTCTCCATCTTTCTCAACTTTTCCAGGAGACATATTTACATTATCCTCTAAAATGTTAGGGAAATTTTAAAAAAGTTATGACACATTGGAAGTTGTTGATTTTGTATATGGGAGGAGCACTAGATTGCAAGTGAATTAGTGATCATTAGAGTTTTAGTTTGGTAAAAGACGGTAGTTGGAGTTGATACCAGGATGTTTGTAACCCAGTTTTTACTTCATTATTTGGTGTAGTTTTCCAAATGCCAGAGCCGGTCATTTTTAATGTAATAACTTGTCTCATTTTAGAATATGTGTTCTTGGAGAGGGTGATGCAGGTAAGTGGAAAATAATTTAATGTAGTGACTTGTTTTTCTCCAATGGATCTCTTATAAACCCAACAGCCATATAGCATTCTTTTGTCCAAATGACCTGATGGCACTTTCTTAACTTTTCTTGCTGTGACTCTAGCAATCTAGGGTCACACCACCTTCTCTCTCCTAGTCATGCTTTCAGTTGTAAGAGTGATATTGTCAATAGTACAGTGAGCAATTGGCACACACTCTACTCTTTTCTTACATGTATATATATGTATATGTGTGTGTGTCTATATTTCTCAACTGCGAACTTTGGTAACATAATTGTTAAGATGTGAACTATTTGCAGTGCACTTAACAACTGATGGCTACACATGATTGTGTAGTGACATCACGGTTAAAACCCTTCTTTGCAACATGTGGCCCCTTTCAGTTTTATTTTCAAGGAAAGGGTTCAATGACTTTTTTCTTTTGGAAGAAGAAAGACTTGCATTTCCATCTTAGAAAATCGAGAACTGGTTTCTTGCCTTTTTTCTTTTTTTGTCTTCAGCTCCTCGTCCTACTGGTTACTAATTCACATGTCCAGTCACTTCAGATTCATGGTGCTAACCCTTTGCCTTGTTCAAGGCTCTGACTTTAATTATTCCATAATCCCTTCTGTGAAGGAGGTTTCTCTCCACGCTCATCTAGCGAGGAAGGAACCGACCCTCCTTTATGTGAACTTGGAGACAGAGGCCAAGGTGAAGCCTCGGTGCCCCTCCACACCAGTGAGCTGCAGAAGGGCTGCAGAGTCCTGTGAATCTTTGGCTCCCCTCCTGGCTCCCTCCGGAGTTGGCATTGCCTGCACGGAGGAGCCCAGCTCCTTACAATCGAATTGGTGAAGTCTCCTGAAGCCGGCTGAAGGATAAGACTGGCCGGAAAGGACATCAGCAAGCAGTGTGCTCCAAAAGTGGGTGGCAGAAACACTCAGAAGAAGAAAACCTTTCCGTTTCTCTTGTTTTCTCTTTATCTTCTCTCCCTTCCTTTTCCTTTCCTTAGATGGTACAGAGCCTGTCCACCCCCCATGGTGGCTGTTTTTCTCCTCAGAGCCCCAGGACAGAGCTGTATCTCTTAGTTGTAGGTCAACCCATGGGGGTTCTTTGCCTGGAGTCCCACGGCAGTTTATTCACATCTCTTTCATTCAAATGATTTCAGTAGTGTAATTTATCTGTTTAGGCATATCTGTCTTCCTTGCAGACCCCCAACATTTCAAGACCTTTGGGCACATAGTAGATGCTTAAGTACTTGAGTGAATCCGTGAAGATCTTTTGTTGAATACGATCTAAATAAATACAATACCTACTCAGCACACGAATGCAGGCACTTGAGAGAGAGTTTGGTGTCTGCTGAAGCAGGCTGTGGACCAGCTTAGGGGCTCAGTGCCAAAGTGACCCAATAGATTTAGACAAAATGAACGAGATAATTAACTTCAATTTTGCAATTCATGGAGAACAGGAGCAGGATATCTAGGTGTGAATCGGGACTTGATCATTCTTGTTGCATCTTTGGAAAATCCAGTCCTTTTTCTTTCTATGGAAACGTGACTGGCCAAGAGAGTGAACGGAGGACTGGCTTTTAGAAAGGCAATTTTGTCACAGGAAGTCCTGGAGGAAAATATATGGAAGGAGAGCTGCTAGAAACATGGCAGAGACGTTTTGTGTAGAAACCCTAAAATGTGGGTTTACATGCTGTCTGAAAGAGTTGTAACCCAACTTTTCTCCACTACAGATTTGAGCAGCTTTTAAATATCTAGGTATACAAAAGGATTAGAAAGGAAAATAGATCCAACTGAAAGGAATTTCGGATGGAACAATGAAATGATGCTGAAGTGAGCCAGCGCACTGAAAAGAGTTTCAGAAAGACCTGCAGTCTCTAAAGGCAGTGGGCACTGTATCCATCAGGTTTCAAGTAGAAAGGGAAATGGGAACAATTGTCTGTCATCTCATGTCCAGGAGATGACAAGCAACAGTCTCTCAGAGAAGAAAAAGATTTCTTTCCAACCGGTCGAACCAGCCACCTGGGCCAGGCCCCTTTCAAGTGGACGAGTTCCAGAGGAGAGAGCCCCGGGGCCTGCCGCCAAGTTTCCTGGGGCGTGTGCTGGGCCCCCTCAGAGGACCAGGCAGCCTGGCAGCCTGTGTGCCAGAGCTGAGATCTGGCGGCCTCCCACACCCGGTTCCCTGTCCTGCCCCGCCCTCCCGAGGGAGGCCGATGGTCCTGGCAGTGGCGAGTGGGGTGGGGCTGGCTGTGAAGCTTTCCTGGGATGCCCCGGGAGAGGGCGCCGGGGGATGGGCTGCCCCTGGCCAGGTCTGAGGCACTGACCCAGCTCAGGGCTGTCGGGGGCGGAGAGAGAAGCCCCTCCGCCTCTTCCCTGAAGCTTCTTATGGCTGGCCAAATCCTTCACAAGACAGGTTCGCTGGAGAAAATAATACCCAGCTTCAGAACACGTGTACAGGGGAGAAACCCGCGAAACTGAGTCTCTCAACACAATGGCAGAGATTCTCCTCCTATCTCCAGCTGCAGACAAAGGAGGATGTTGGGGGTGCGGTTTGGGCATGTGAGACTGGAGAAGACAATTGTCATGGAGAGGGACATGTAGACGATTGGATTGTCTGAACCGGTTCCCCTGCAGTGGGGTCAGGCCCGGAAGGGACAGCACGGAGGTGACCATGAAGGGGCCTCTCCGTGGTGTGGCTGGCCCCGGGGGGGCCGCGCCTGGGGATGGGGATGGAGGGGGGGAAGTGGGATGGCCTGTGAGTTGGCAGCAGTGGTGGATGCAGATACTCAGAGGTCAGGGATCTCTCACTCTTTCCCTGCCTGTCTGTCTGTCTGTCTCTCACTCTCTCTCTCTCTCTCTCTCTCTTTCTCTCTCGGGGACCTGAGGAGAAGAGGTGGGCGAGCCCTGCCCGCCTCGCCTACCTGCCTTCCTCTCCCCTGGCCCCTTCTTTCTCCGGCTGCTTTGAGTGCCCTGTGGGCTTGGGTTCAACCCCTGAGGCCAAGGGCGCATGCGCCACCCGCCACCGCCAGGGCCTAGGGCGGGCCTCGGGGGTCCTCAGTGAAGGCCCCGCCCGCCCGCCAGGCCAGGCCAGTCCCAGCTGAAGAAGGAACGCCAACGCCCTGCTGGACTTGGCTTCAGCTGTTGTCTCCCTCCCATCCCCCACTTGCAATCAGCTGGCCGGCCGCTTCCCTTCTTTGGAAGCGGTGGTCTGGACCTGGTGGCCAAAGGCCGACTGGGGTGCCAGGTCAAGGCTCTGCCTCGGCCAGCTGCTTTTGCCCGGGCCTCATTTCCTCCTGGAAAGGCAAAACCACGGCCTCACCCCACGCCCGCACTTGTCGACTCCAGCCAGGTGGAGGAAAGGCTCTGTGGAATCCGAAGGGCCGAGACAGGCTTATGGCCAAGCAGTGAGTGAGGCCCCAGCAGGCCGCCGGCTTGGGGAGCCGCTGCCACACGGGCAGGCCCTTCCGGCGACGGGTCCCAGCATCATCTCTGGAGTCGGGAGGGCCTGGCCTTCCTAGTGCCCAGGCCACGGCTCTGAGGAGAAATCCGCGTTGGGGGGCACGCGTGAGGCCCTCGGCCTGAGGGCGCTGGTGCCACGCCGGGGGCGACTGGAAGGCTGGCTGGGCTCGCCTGCTTTGTCCAAAGGAGGCTGGCCAACCAGCCCAACCGGCCACCTGGGCCAGGCCCCTTTCAAGTGGACAAGATCCGGGGGAAAGGGCCCTGGGGCCTGCCGCCAAGTCCCCTGGGGCGTGTGCTGGGCCCCCTCAGAGGAGGGAGCCACCTGGCAACCTGCGTGCCAGACCTTAGATCTGGCGGCCTGCCACACCCGGCTCCCTGCCCTGCCCACGCCTGCCTCCATCCACTCCACGGAGGACGATGGTGTTGGCAGTGCGAGCGGAGATAGTCGTTAGAGACTTCACTTGGAGTTGTAGTCCAAGAGCATCACAGAGGAGCACTGAGCTTGGGCTCGGCCATTTATCCGCTTTGTAACCTGGCTGAGTTTTCTAGCCACTGTACCCAGTCTCTTCATCTAGCAAATGGTGCAAAGAACAACATTGACTACGTCGGGATGCTTTCAGGGTCATGTGAGTTAAGATATGTTCCAGCACAGAGTTTACATTCAGGGTGCAGTCCTTGGCTCAGTAGAAGTGTTCGCTGCTGTTCTTATGATTTTCATTATTTCACGTCCTTATCTTCCTCGTGAGTTCCCTGTCAAACCAACCACGATCCACGGTGTCAGCAGTTTGATTCCAGGTCCCTGCTTCAAGGCCTGCAGAGGGAACCTCGTGCTCATAACCTCCTGTTTTTCTCCCAGTCTCTGGAGGGATGCATTGACCTCTAGCTTGTCTGCACTGAGGCACGGAATGGGGTCCCACACCCAACCCCGCGTCTCCTCCTTTTCATATCTGATGCTTTGGGAAGACTGCTTACTGTTCACTCGGTGGACTATACTCCCTGACATGAGCAACGCACGGGAGAGAGGCGGTAGGAAACACTGATCCATGTAGGGCTCTGAGTTGACCATAACACAGAGTACAGTTGATCAAGGGCCGAGGTAGGGTTCCTTAAGGCAAAGATCTGCCGAGATGAGGGTGTTCTGATGTGACGCCGCCTGAAAATAAAGCAAACACATAAAAGCATATGTAGTGGTCAAAGGGAAAGCACGCCACTAAAAGAATTGATCCCATGAAATACACTATTCTATTTGTTTATGTATCAAATGACTGATAGGAAAGAGCCAGGCGTAGAGATAGTAGACTTGATCAATGTCATAGAGAATTCTTTTAACAGTTGTTCATGCCTTGTGTTTTACATCATTGATTAGGGGAGTATTTTCGTCTTTTCCTTTCCTAGTGTCTCCATCTTTCTCAACTTTTCCAGGAGACATATTTACATTATCCTCTAAAATGTTAGGGAAATTTTAAAAAAGTTATGACACATTGGAAGTTGTTGATTTTGTATATGGGAGGAGCACTAGATTGCAAGTGAATTAGTGATCATTAGAGTTTTAGTTTGGTAAAAGACGGTAGTTGGAGTTGATACCAGGATGTTTGTAACCCAGTTTTTACTTCATTATTTGGTGTAGTTTTCCAAATGCCAGAGCCGGTCATTTTTAATGTAATAACTTGTCTCATTTTAGAATATGTGTTCTTGGAGAGGGTGATGCAGGTAAGTGGAAAATAATTTAATGTAGTGACTTGTTTTTCTCCAATGGATCTCTTATAAACCCAACAGCCATATAGCATTCTTTTGTCCAAATGACCTGATGGCACTTTCTTAACTTTTCTTGCTGTGACTCTAGCAATCTAGGGTCACACCACCTTCTCTCTCCTAGTCATGCTTTCAGTTGTAAGAGTGATATTGTCAATAGTACAGTGAGCAATTGGCACACACTCTACTCTTTTCTTACATGTATATATATGTATATGTGTGTGTGTCTATATTTCTCAACTGCGAACTTTGGTAACATAATTGTTAAGATGTGAACTATTTGCAGTGCACTTAACAACTGATGGCTACACATGATTGTGTAGTGACATCACGGTTAAAACCCTTCTTTGCAACATGTGGCCCCTTTCAGTTTTATTTTCAAGGAAAGGGTTCAATGACTTTTTTCTTTTGGAAGAAGAAAGACTTGCATTTCCATCTTAGAAAATCGAGAACTGGTTTCTTGCCTTTTTTCTTTTTTTGTCTTCAGCTCCTCGTCCTACTGGTTACTAATTCACATGTCCAGTCACTTCAGATTCATGGTGCTAACCCTTTGCCTTGTTCAAGGCTCTGACTTTAATTATTCC